>NC_091057.1:90624321-90925626 GCF_000393655.2 Nicotiana sylvestris | reverse complement strand
CAAACCTGATGCTAGAAGATACTCCTTCCTCCAGTGTAAAACAACAAACCACAACCATATCCTTAGCAAAAGGAATTAAAGAAATCACCCTAATATCGGAGGACAGAAATAGAATGTACACCCCATGGAAATTCTCTGTGATTCTTAAGTTGATAGGGAAAAGAATTCCTCACCAATATCTAAAAGAAAAAATCACACAATTATGGAAACCCACTGAAACGTTTCCTCTAATTGATCTAGGCCATGACTTATTCATAGTCAAATTTTCCAAAGAAGAAAACATGACCACAGCTCTCCACAGTGGTCCATGATTTATCAATGGATATTTTCTATCAACAAGGCAGTGGGAACCAAATTTTGTGGCAAGGAAAGCTAAACAAATTCATACAGCAATATGTCCGCCTACTACAACTACCCACAGAATTCTACGACAGATTAATCTTGAAAAAAATTGGTAATTCAATAGGAAAGCTACTCAAAATTGATGCATGCACTAGTTCCACCCTTAGAGGTCGATATGCACGCCTTTGTGTGGAACTACCACTAGACCAGCTTGTTCAACAGCGCATCCTAATTGGCTCTCATCTCCAACAACTCGTTTATGAGGGAATTAATTTTCTCTACAAGAACTATGGCTACCTTGGGCATACGGTTACCTCATGCATAGTTACTTCACCAAAGAGTAACAATTTGCAAGATCCTATCGCCTAAGAACAAGGTAAGGAAACAAATAATTTAAATACATCCCCCTCACCAGAAGAGCAATGGCAAGTGGTGTCCTTCACCAGGCGAAGAAACCAAAGACCAAGAGATCCTGTTGAGAATAAGCAAAAAAATTCTCCGGCAAAAATTAATGTACCAGGTAACAGTATAGATGTAAAAATTTATGATGCAGCTACAGGTAAGTATCTTAACTCTCAAAAACTAGTCTATAAAGCTTTAAATGCTCCTACTTCTTCTACCGTTAATGAATCTAAGAATGTTGAAAAAGGAATTCCTCCAACAAAAAAGGAAGAAGTTTTAATGCCTACCTATGATAAATTTGATTCCCTCATTACCTCAGAACTTTCGAATTTCTCTATTGTAACTCCAAACACCTCCTCCAATTTCGATCACACTCTGTTGTTATGTCCAAAGCACCCCCGGACCTCACCAACCAAACCACTCCTATGGAAACAAGTGGCACCCCCAAGCCATGCAACCAAAACCCTAATCCACTTGACAACTCAACCCTCTATTCCTACACGCATAATACCTCCCTCCTCTCTAATTCTCTAGAACCCGTTCAACACTTGGCAATGGCCTCTAGCCAAATGGCAACCCCAAACATTCCACCAATCACAAATTCTCCTCTTCCCCAATCTTCCCTATCCCCCTTGCATGCAAAATCTTCACCATTAGATATGCAATCATTTGCACCAGATTTTCACTCTACTATCAATCCTATATCTCACCCTCCACTATACAGTATTCATCCACAACCTTCTTCTCCAACTTCTCACAATCCAGAAGGCAATGGATAATCCCCCATTTCCTCCTCAAATCTCATTCCACCCACCAACCTTCGTCTCTCAACCTTGGAATCCCCACCAAGATCCCCAAAGTTGGATCGGGCAGGGTCTCCTAGGCCATGCATCCACCTTCCCGATGATCATCAATGGCCAGGAAGTTTGGATTGTTCTTCAGAATCCGACCTTTCTAGCCCAACTAATTTCAGAAGGCATGGCCCTAGCTATGGGGAACTACATCAACCATATGTGGCTATCCAATGTCCTGGATCCATTAGCCCCAACGATTGCACCCACACTACTTCACAACATGCAAGCACAATGGAACTTATCGCACCACTTCAATCCACTCAACAACATGGAGTTATTGCATCACCTTCTTTTCTTCACTCCGATCGACCAAGTGACCAACCACCCAGTCTTCTACCCTTGGCAGCCTATCCCTCAACATCACCCAATACCCATGGACTTCCACCACCACCACCAACCTCCATTCGAACAAGAGCAATAAGACCCAGAGATTCTAGAAGAACCAATAGAGGAGGTAATAGCTCCACCGGTCAGGGGATCATTCACCGAGATTTCAAGCCTCAAAGAAGCAACCCTCATGCTATTTCAAGAGTTGGAAGACAGAAAATATGTTCTCAGGTGCCCAGTGGCGCTTTACAAATGCTCAATCGACATTTGACCCCCCCCCCATTCTCTAAATAACAGGGAATTTTGCGGCGGTTCTAAGTCCCCCCCCCTAAGGCAGATCAACTACCTCCTTCACCAAGGAGTAGGGACCAGTCACCACAACCCAATGAATATCCCAATGAGCCTAGTTATATGGAACATTCGTGGGGCAAACAATGATGAATTCAAAAGAAATTTTAGAGAGTTGTTGCTTACTCACAACCCAAGCATGGTTGCCCTTCTAGAAACAAAAATGGTAGATCATGTACCTCTTAGGGATGAGTTCCACTTCTCTAACATGTTAGAAGTCCCAGCAGTAAGCCATGCGGGTGGTATTGTGATATTATGGTATGGGAACTTAGTCACTCTGAATCTTGTTAGCCGCTCCCACCAGGAAATACATGCCATGCTACAGGTATCTCCAGTCCAAACCCTCTGTTTTGTTAGTATCCTCTATGCTAGTACTTGTCTAAATATGCGAAAAGACCTTTGGAACAGCCTTTGTAATATAGCAGACAACTACCACGGACCATGGTTAGTTGGAGGGGATTTTAATGAAATTCTATCCCAAAATGAAAAGTGGGGTGGCCGGCCTCTTAATTCTAATAGGGCTTCTCAGTTTTGGTCGTGCATAAACTATTGTAATTTATTAGATCTCGGTTTTAAAGGGGCTAAATACACTTGGACCAATTGTCATATTAATTCGGGAGGTCTTATCTTAGAATGGTTAGATAAATACCTAGCTAACACCCTATGGATCAACCAATACCCTAATGCTCTCATCACCCACATCCCGAGAACCCACTCAGATCATGCCCCAATTCTTCTCCAATTTAAAGGAAAAGAACCTCCTCACAAGAAAAAATTATTTAGGCTAGAAACTTACTAGTGTTACCATATGGAATTTGAAAATATTGTTAAAGACTCGTGGCAAAATAGACAACTCCTTGAAGCCACGAAATATTTTTAACATAATGTTGTTCTTTGGGCAAAACACACTTTTGGGGACTCTAATAAAAAGAAAAAAAGAATCCTCGCAATACTAAAAGGAATCCAATCATCCATAAATTACCAGTATAGTCATTTCCCGCACCTCCTAGAAAAGGATCTAACTACTGAATACAATACCATTCTTAAAATCGAAGAAGACTATTGGAGAATCCGTTCCCGTTTAAACTGGCTAAATGATAGGGACGCCAATACAAAATTCTTCCATCTTAGTGTTATCAATTATAGAAGGAAAAATACTATCTCCTATTTTAAAGATAATGAAGGTAACTGGATGATCCAGCCCAAATTCTAGTCCATACATCTCAATATTTCCAAAAGGCCTTCCAAACAGAACACATAGATACTCCTATAAAAAATATTCTAAACTCATAGACGTCCTTTGACAACTTAGATCTCTCCCCATTAGACTACCCATTACGGGACTATGAATTCACTCGAGCAATTTTTTCCTTCAAACCTTTTAAGGCCGCAAGACCGGATGGCATTCACCCTTTTTTATCAAAAATATTGGCATATCGTAAAAAATCCGGTTCTATCCTTTTGTCAATTTTTTAAGGATCTCTCTATTCCAACCACACTCAATTTTACATATATTTGTCTCATCCCAAAATTTCAAAATGCAAATAACCTTAACGACTTCCGACCCATCAGTCTCTGTAACACCATCTATAAGGTAGTCACTAAGATTATAGTTAATAGAATTAAGCCCTTCCTTGACAAATTAATTGGCCCTTGTCAATCTAGCTTCCTTAAGGGCAGAAGAACTTGTGACAACGCCATCGTGATTCACGAAATCATAATTTCCAAAAAATAAGGGGTCGACAAGGAAAGGTCCTCCTCAAAATTGATTTTGGAAAAAGTGTTCGACCGTCTTGAATGGTCATTCATTTACCGGGCTTTACTTTTCTTCAAATTTCTCCCTCACATCACTAAACTTATTATTAGCTGTGTTAGCATTTCCAGGATTGCCATCTTAGTTAATGGCTTCAAAACAGAATTCTTTCACCCCTCAAGAGGTATACGTCAAGGCGACCCAATGTCTCCCTACCTTTTTATCCTATGCATGGAATTATTGTCAAAATACATTAATCACCAAGTCAACAGCGGACTCTGGGACCCGATAAAAATCAATCCCACTGGTCCTCCCATCTCTCACCTATTCTATGCGGATGACTTAACTCTCTCTACCAATGCTAATTCAAAGTCCATCCACACAATCAAACATAGCCTTGCATTCTTTTCCAAAATTTCGGGCCAAAAAATCAATAATTCTAAATCAAAAATCATCTTTTCACGCAACTGTGATGCTCATTCAAAAAATCACTTTGCTAATATTCTAGACATCCAACCCAGTGATAACTTTGGGAAATACTTGGGTTTCCCAATTCTCACTCGAAAACCTAAAGCATCTGACGTTCGCCACATTATTGATCACATGAACACAAAACTTGTTGGTTGGAAAATAAACTTCCTTTCCATCGCAGGAAGAAAAACCCTCGCTAGATCAACTCTTAATGCCATCCCCGAACCATGTAATGCAATATGTCATGCTCCCTTCATCCACTCTAAAGCGAATTGACAAAATTCAAAGAGATTTTATCTGGGGCACCACCACTCAAAAACGGAAAATTCACTATATCAAATGGTCCACTATCACTCAACCAAAACATGCTGGGGGTCTGGACCTTAGGAGAGCAGTGGATAAAAACATGGTATCCCTAGCTAGTCTCTCCTGGCATCTATTCAATAATCCTAGTTCTCTATGGGCCTCCACTCTTATTTCAAAATACAACCACAAAAGAAACCTTATCTTCAATTCATTCATCTGGAATAACATCATAACAGACTGGAAAATATGTAGTCAAGGCCTACACTGGATAGTGGGCCCGAGCAACATTAACAATTGGACCTCTGCATAAATTCTGGGGCTCCCACCTTTAAGCTCAGTCATCCAGGGTCCAATTAATTACAATGACCAAACACTCAAAGTCAAAGACCACTGGGAAATTAATTCTTGGGATCTCACAAAACTATCCTTTACTCTACCCACAGAAATAAAAAACAAAATTATTTCCGTAAAACTAGACTCCCTCACCAATGTTAGGGACATACCCACTTGGGCTCATACCTCCAATGGTATCTTTTCCTCCATCTCTATATACAAGTTAATCTCACCACCACTTCCCAACAATTTTAAATTCCAATGGATCTGGAAACTCAACACACTCCATAGATTAAATACTTCCTATGGCAATGCTCCTACAATCGCCTTCCTACTCTAAGCTATTTGCACCAAATCGGACTGCACATTGACACCCTCTGTCCCATATGTAAAGTAGCGGAGGAGTCGCTTATTCGCATTTTCTTTGAATGTCCCATAGCTACCAAATTTTGGAGCGACACTCAACTCAATCTTCCTCACTTTCAGCAAAACCCTGACCACTGGCTCAATACCTTAAAAGATCTGCACAAAACTTTAGATCAATGGGATATCTCCTGGGACATGTTCTTTCCTTTTGCTATATGGTCTATGTGATTAAATAGTAATAATAAATCTTTCAACAAAAAGTGTAATCAGCTTTCGCTTGAAGCAGTTCTAATACGATGCAAAGAATTTATCTACTGTACCAACTCTCTAAACCTTGTTCCCCCGTCTATCACCATCACCTATTAAATGGCTCCCTCCAGCAAACCACTCCTTAAAACTTAACATTGATGAGACATATAGAAAATGAGGCATCGAGGGCGTATTCAGAAATGGCCGTGGGGATTGGATTTTGGGCTACCTCAATTCTGCCATAGCCTACACCCCTGCCTACATGGAACTCTTAGCCCTCAAAACTGGTCTTCACCTAGCTTGTGATAAAAAATTTGTTGATATTGAAATTGAGACCGATGCAACATATGTAATTTCCTTGCTTATTAATGATACTTGTTCTATTTACTCTAACTTGGTTATTGAGTGCAAGTCACTACTGAGGAAATTGCAGAATTCGCCGATCCGACATAGCTTCAGGGAAGGGAACAAAGTAGCGCACTTTTTGGCCACTCAAGGATTTAAGCAATCAAGTAGCTCCACTCCCTATCTAATGGAACAGCCTCCAAACTCTCCTTTGCAAGCCCACCACAAGGATAAAACTGGAAGCACTTATAGTAGGACTATATCTACTGCGGTAATTTCCAAATTAGTAGAATTTGGAAATTCTTTTGTAACTGGCACTACTAATGTTGACAATATGGTAGTACAACCCATGACTGAGCCCAATAGGACTCTCTATCCTTGTAATAGTACTAGTTAAGTAATAAAAATTCCGTATTTTCATAAAAAAACATATTCATACTTCATAAGAGAAAAATAATGTGATTGCAAATCATTTTTACGTGGGTGAATATTATTTTTACCCCCCACCCCCAATTTCGACCTAAAAATCAAACTCCTCCTCCAACATTAAACAATAGACATTTTGGTCATCCAAACTCAATTGCATTTTAAAAATATCTATTTTACCCTCGATCTTATTAGCCTTCATCTATATTTTTTTACTTTTTTAACATCACAATATTTTTCTTAATCTATGTTATGAATTTACCTATAGTAAATATATTTTTTTAGAATTTTTTTAAAAAGTAAAAAATGATAATCAATCATATATAATTTATTGAAATTAAATAATGAAATAAATATGCACAATTAAAATTTTAGAATAAAAGATCTTATTAATATTAATCAAATAAAAGTTAGTGTAGTAATATAAAAAATAATTAAAAGTACGCATAGATTTCTAAGAAATTCCTAAAAGATTATATATTTATAACGTGATCTTTTTTAAATGACAATTTAGAAAATATTCCGTTAATGAAAAAAAAAGTACACATATTAAAGATAAAAGAGAAAGTAAAACTTAGATATATACATAATATTAATGCAATGATAAAAAGGAGTAACGATAAATTTTGTTACAAATTCATAAAGGTATTATTCTAGTTAAATTTTATTGAATTTTAGTTATAAAATTTATCATAAGATAATCAAATTGGTAAAATACTTAGCTAAAGATAAAATATATCTTATATAATATAGAAAAAACTATATGCATAGAGGAGTAATTAAAAATGTCAAGGATAAAATAGATAATGCATATCATAGGAGGGGCAAAATGTTTATTAATTAATGTTGGAGGAGTAGATTGATTTTTAAGGTAAAGTTGGGGGATTACTTAGTTAAAGTTTTTTATTTATTCCAAACTCAGGGAATTATAAGATATTTATTTTTAGCCCTCATTATATACTAATTTAATTTGTCGGGAATAAGATTCCAAATTCGAAGGACACAGCACCTTATTAGTGCACATGCTTCTCCATCTTATTCGTGGCCGGAGAGAAGGCATGTGGTGCTATTCTTCATGGAAAAAGAAATCATACTTAGGGTGTGTTTGTTAGAAAGGAAAATTGTTTACCTCGAAAATACGAGTAACAATTAAACTTGTTTTATGATTTTAAAGATATATGATTTAGTTCAATACTGATTAATAACCAAGAAAACTAACGTATAAATAAAGGAAATAAGTAAAATCAAATCAGTGTGCAAGCCAGTCTCGACCTCGAGCTAAGGTGGCCTCGAGGTGGGTCAAGAACAGTAAAGTAAGAACAATCAAGTTAAAGGACAATTTTGATGAATAATGAACAAGAAAGTAAGATAGTATATTCTTTTGCTAATGATTGATGATGGTTAAAAATGATTGGGGTCACCTTTATATAATAGGGGAACCTTAAATAAGATACATTTCTATTTACAGTAAAGAATCTTATTGGGCCAGTTGTCTAACCGCCTAGTACGGATTAGTACTAATTCGTACAAATCTATTCCAAAATTTACGCCATGATCTTGGGGACGTGGCAGGAATCTTGCTCATTCTGTTACAAACCCATAACAGCATTTTATCTAGGAGTTGGTCACTCTGGACTTCGACGTTCCTCGAATACTTAGATCTCGAGCCTCGCGTTCTGCCCTCGGGCTCGAACTCGGTCCACAATGTGTTTATTCCTCGACGCGAGCCTTCTGCTCTTCGACGTGAGCCTTCGAGCCCACAAAATCGGGGGCACATGATTTTACCGTATACAAGAATGTTTTCCATAGAAAATATTTTCATGAAAAATGAGTGATTTTATCACTTATTTCCCCTTGTTTGTTGGTGAATGGAAAACTTTTTTTATATTTTATCATTTCAAAGGTAAAATCCTATGAAATCAGGTCAAGTATGTAACAAGTACTATGAAAAAAATGGACCTTAAAAATTAACTCAATCCCAAAAGCTAATTCATAAAGTGAGAATTATGTGCTTATTGGGGTTGGGTTGGGGTGGGGTA
This sequence comes from Nicotiana sylvestris, assembly GCF_000393655.2. Classification (NCBI taxonomy): domain Eukaryota; kingdom Viridiplantae; phylum Streptophyta; class Magnoliopsida; order Solanales; family Solanaceae; genus Nicotiana; species Nicotiana sylvestris. Next base: position 90,917,065 of record NC_091057.1, on the reverse strand, counting down.
GGGTGGGGTGAGTTGGTGGGGGTTGGAGGGGATGAGCAATAGGATGGGGAAGATTGAAAAAGAGTTTTGAAAAATGTTTTCCCTTCTCTTGATAGGGAAAACATTTTCCTCCAATTGGAGGAAAATGAGTTCATGAGAAAAATATTTTCCAAAGCATTTAAGCCAACCAAATATGAGAAAATTGGAAAATATTTTCCGAAAAATGTTTTCCTTCATGCCAAACACACCCTTATTGTGTCTCTTTCATCTTATTTATTTGAATTTAACTTATACACATGACATTGTAAATATAATTTATACTTTCCTTACTGGTTTTTTTTTTTTTTTTACTATTTAAAATTTCTTCACAATATCCTTTGAGAGACCTGATATAGCGTTAAAAAAAATTATAATCTCGATGAATATAATTTGAACTTTATTTACTTTATCACACAAAGAAAACCTCATTTAACACTTCTGTTCTTACATAGGGTAAAAATTAAAACAACGAACAAAGATATTAATAAAATTGCTAAAATTAGTGTAATATGAAAAGTACAATTCGACCCATAAACTAGTAAAATATTGTTAATAGGAAGAAAATTCAAGTAGTAGCTATAACATACTTATTTCTGTTAAACGATAAGAATATCATAGAAAGAAAATTGTTCTAAATCCTAGGAGCACACATATAATTTGCAAAGCGATGTAAGTATATTATCACAAATATTCTTGTGACTTATTTGTACGTGTTGGGTAGGTTTAGGACCGAATAAACCATGTCCCGGGCAAAATAGACTTAGTCTTTCTTTTATACGTGTTGGGTAGGTCTAGGGCCGAATAAATCGTGTCCCGGGCAAAATAGGACAAAAATCCCGTCATCGGTGCCCTAGGTAGTGTCAGGCGCCCACCAGGGCACTGTCTCAAAATGCTATTCTGTCTCCAGCGCCACAGGTGGGGCCAGGCGCTGCATGTGGCGCCCAAATGCCCAATTTTTTGGTTTTGTTCGTTTTGGCTTAAATCTTGCGTGTTTCGCCCCCAATTGCTCCCGAATCATTCCTACACATAAAAATACTTCAAATTAATATAAATCATAGCATTTAACATCCTAAATTCACGAAACAAAAGTAAAATATGAGGCGATATACATAGAAATATATATGCTTTAAGCTAAACATCAAATATCATAGAAAGAAAATTGTTCTAAATCCTAGGAGCACACATATAATTTGCAAAGCGATGTAAGTATATTATCACAAATATTCTTGTGACTTATTTGTATAGAGCAAAATTGTTTTATATTAAATGCTCGAATGATAGCGTGACACGTGGAACCGAAGACAGACGGAAGATAAAGCGAGTGAAAACCAAGACCGAGGATAACAACTTCAGTTGGCACTGGATAGATCCCGAAGGGAACATAGTCAACGGAAGCAAACGAATATTTGTTACCAGATGACATTTAATGAAGAATATTCATCAGTATTAAACATACAGTCGTTGCAAAGAATTTTGGCATTCAGGACCTACCGTTACATGCTCATCGATGACCCCCATTATTATCATTTAAGAGGGGCTTGATCCTAGAACCTTGTTCCCTATGTATAGCTATAAATAGCGACTTCAACAACCATTGTAACAGACGAAATCACTGACAAACTTATACAACATATTATTCTCATTCTAAATGATACTTTATTTTCTGTCTAATATTATTCTTATTGTTGCATTCGGAAGCCTTGCTCCCGAAACTAGGCAATCTGCTATTTATCTCGATTTCAACGCTAAGTCTTATATTTTTATTTAATTTGCTTATTATTTTGGTATCAAATTAGTTCGCTTGTCTATAAACCAAGCAAAAAGTTAAATTGTACTTTATGGGTAAATAGTTTGGCGCCCACCGTAGGACTTAGACAGTTGCGTAATTGAGTTGATCCTTGCATCTATTACTAACGTGTTTGGTTCTTTTTTCAAAGCAATAATATTGTATAATTGTTCGGTTTTCCACAATTTTCTCCTTCCCTCTGTGTAAATAACCCATTATTGGTTCGCAGTCAAAATCGAAGAAAAATGGCAGCTAACGATGTAAACATCAGATACAACGTTGAGGGGCAAGAAAATCTGCCTCAACATGAGAATTTGATCAGTGACACCCATAACGATGAGGACACAACAATTTTGGTCCATGGCGGACGTTATCCCCGACATGTGCGGAAGACAACTTATAATGATGCTGACGACGAGCACGTTGCAGAAACAGTAAGGATCTTGAGGGAGCAGCAAAAGGCCATCATGGGCCATCTCTCAAGACAAGACCAGGCCATGACGAAACTAAAGTAGGCATTGTCAGGTGCTTCAAACAATGCGAATGGAAGAGGCCATGTTCCTCCCGGAACTCCCGCAAATCAAATAGCTCAAAGGGTTGATAATAACACCCCTAGGGGGGGGAGATTGGCTTCAACGGAACTGATGAGATTCATGATGGAAATGAACAAGCGGATGGATCAGACCGCGAAAGTGTTCCACGCTCGAATGGACCAAATTTCAGGCGCACCACCAGTGTTGAAGGGCCCGGACTGGAAAAAGTACACCCAATTGTCGTTCGAACCGAGCGCAGCACCAAAATTGATTCCAAAACGGTTCAAAATTCCGGACATACCGAAGTATGATGGGACTTCAGACCTCAGGAGTACATCACAACCTATACAATGCCGGTGAAAGGAAACGACTTGTCCCAACATGAGATTGAGTCGGTCCTGCTGAAGAAATTCGGGAAAACCCTCACGAAGGAGGCTTGACATGATATTCACTCCTACCTAAACACTCGATCAATTCCTTTGAAATACTCGCAGATTCTTTCATCAAGGCCCATGTCGGGGCTAGGAAGGTCAAGGCTCGAAATGCGGACATATTCAGAATTTCGCAAGGAGAGTCTGAATTGCTGCACGAGTTCGTGATAAGGTTCCAGAAAGAAAGGATCCGTGCCAGATGAATGGGCTGCTGAGGCATTTACTAAGGGGTTGAACCCGAGGAGCTCCGACACTTCTCGGAAGCTGAAATAAAGCTTGCTCAAGTTCCAAGCAACTACATAGGTAGATATTCATAACTGTTATCAATCAAAGATAAGGATAGAAGATGATCAGCTTGGGTTCCCGGCATCAAAGAGTCGGGACTGAGAAAAGAACAAAGATAAATCAAAAGATGAGTTTGAATATATTTTAATGTTAGCACATTGGAGCTGGTATAGGCGATGAGAAACATCAAAGAAGTACGGTTCCCGAGGCCAATGAGATCTAATCCCCACCACAGAGATGCTAATTTATGGTATGAATATCATGAGACTAATGGCCACCGAACTGGGAACTGTCGACATATACGCGAGGAGGTGGCAACACTGTTAAAGAACGACCATCTCAGGGATTTCTTAAGCAACCGGGCTAAGAACAATTACGACCACAACTGAGACATCGCAGAACCCTCGAAGATAGGGGAAGACCCTCCTCGACTAACTATAAATATGATCTGGGAGGGGGGGGGGGCGAGATCAACGGTGTAACCTTCTTGGTAGCGAAAAAGACAAAGGTATCGATGACTCATAGCAAGAGACTCCGAAAAGTCACCAAAGACGACATCACCTTCATAGAAGAAGACGCCAATGGACTTCTTCTGTTGCACAACGATGCGCTGGTAATTTCTCTTAATGTTCTAGATTTCAAAATTAAACGTGTTTTAGTTGACTCAAGAAGTTCAGTCAACATCATTAAATAGAGGGTGCTGGAACAAGCCAAACTTACTGGAAGCATTATTCCGGCAATAAAGCTGCTTGTTGGGTTCAACTTAGCGAGTGTGATAACCCGGTGGGAGATCTTGCTCGCCACAAATGCTGAAGGGGTCACAAAAACCACCTTGTTTGAAGTGGTGGACATCGACATGGGCTACAACATAATTCTCGGCAGACCATGGTTAAATGAGATGAAAGCCGCCATCAACATATCACCAAATGCTGAAATTCCCAACTCTAGAGGGGATCAAGCTAATAAGAGGGGATCAACCGGCAGCGAGGGAAAAGAACGCGATATCAGTTTCCAACAGAAAAGGGAAGGAACACAGAGCATAGCAATTACAGGAACCGACGCCTGCTCCCGAACCGAGTGAAGATGTCAAATGAGAGGAGTCGCGGAATCCCATCAGGTACCAATATTTTCAGGTACTGGAGTAAACATATGCGACCAATTCCATGGCGAAATAACTCGAACAAGTGGCTTTAATTGAAAAGTTATTGGAGAGAAACTTTCACTTGGGGACATGACTCAACCCCGAGCTCAGGTCTAGATTTATTGATTTCCTTAAAATTAAAGTTGATTGTTTCACATGGTCTCACACGGATATGACAAGTATCCCACTAGATGTGGTTGTGCACAAGCTAAACCTGGACCCAAGCGTCTCACCGGCAAGGCAGAAAAAGCGCCTGATAGCCGAGGTCAGAAAAAGGTTTGTCAAAGAAGAGGTAACTCGATTACTTGACATAGGTTCAATCCGAGAGGTAAAGTATCACCATTGGATAACTAATATAGTTGTTGTTGAAAAACAGAATAATAAATTTCGAATGTGCGTAGATTATAATAACTTGAATAAGGCGGCGAAAGACTTGTTCCCAGTTCCCACTGCCAAACATCGATCAAATGATCGATGCCCATGACCGGGCACGAGTTAATGAGTTTCTTTGATGCCTATTCCGGGTACAATCAAATTAAGATGAAATCGGAGGATCAGGAAAAAACTTTGTTCATACCGAACCTCGGCACATATTGTTATAATGTGATGCCTTTCGGGCTCAAAAACGCCGGAGCCACTTATCAGAGGCTTGTGAACAAGATGTTCAAAAAATAAATAGGTAAAATAATAGAAGTATATATATATTTATATATATATATGATATGCTAGTCAAGTCTTTGGATGCAGCTGACCATTTAAAACACCTCCAGGAAACATTCGACATCCTAAGAAAATACAATATGAAGCTCAACCCCGAAAAATGTGCGTTCGGAGTTAGCTCCGATAATATTTTGGGTTTCCTGGTGTCATAAAAGGGGATCGAAGTAAATCCCGATAAGATCAAAGCCATCAAGGACATTCTAGACCAGTTGACCAGCGTGAAAGAAGTCCAAAGGCTAACAAGGAGACTGGCCACTCTAAGAAAATTCATTTCTCGGTCTTTGAAAAATGTCATCACTTCTTCTCACTTCTGAAGAAGAAGAAGAACAACTTCGAATGGACTCCAGAATGCCAACAGGCCCTAAAAGACCTAAGACGATATCTATCGAACCCTCTATTACTATCAAAACTGGAGGAAGGCAAACGGTTGCTAATATACTTAGCAGTCTCGGAGGTAGCAGTAAGTGTCGTTCTAGTTCAGGAGGACAAAGGTACGCAATATCCTATCTATTATGTTACCAAAATTTTGTCGGGAGGAGAACTCGATATCCGCACCTTAAAAAATTGGCTTTAGCTCTCGTTGTCACCTCTCGAAATATTGGGCCTTATTTTTATTGCCATTTTATAACCGTGGTGACAACTTTCCCCTGCAGAATATCCTTCACAAACCTGAATTGTCAGGTAGGCTGGCCAAATGGGCAGTTGAAATTATTGAATTTGATATTGAGTATAAGCCCAGGACTGCGATCAAATCACAAGTTTTGGCCGACTTCATGGCCGATTTTAGTCTCGGGCTACTGTCATTGGCAGCAAAAGAAGCGATGGTGGTGTCGGAAATGACATCAGGAGTTTGGACCATATTCACGGATGGAGCTTCCAATGTAAAAGGGTCTGAGCTCGGGGATGTCCTAATCACGCCTTCGGGAGAAACCCTGAGACATGCCATAGAAATTGTTCCTTTGACTAAAAATGAAGTTGAATATGAGACATTAATTGCAGGACTCGAGTTGGCCCAGGGACTTGACTCCGAGGTCATAAATCAAATGTGACATGTTGTTGGTGATAAACTAAGTTCATGGGATCTTTGGTACAATTGAGGAAGAACACATGCAACAATATGTGATTAAAGTTCAAACTTTGCTCACGCAGTTCAGGGAGTGGTCGATCACCTACATCCCAAGAGAAAAAAATTTAAAAGCAGATGTAGTGGCCAACTTGGGATCGTCCACAAAAACGAAGGGATCAGATTCTGGTACTATCGTACAGCTCATGCACTCGGTACTGGATGTAGACGATTATTGTGAAGTAAATATAACCAACCTAGTCTGGGACGAGAGGAATAAGATCATCAATTACCTTGAGCACGATAAGCTGCCCGAACCCGAAGACATCCCGGGTACTCCACACCAAAGCAACTCATTACAGCTTCTAGGGAGGGCAGTTATATAGAAGGTCGTTCCAAGGCCCGTTGGCCTGATGTTTAGGAGCCTCCAATGCTGGCTACGTCATGAGAGAGGTTCATGAAGGAATTTGCGGAACCATTCCGGTGCAGATTTGTTGGTCCTAAAATTAGTTAGGGTCAGATACCACTAGTCCCGAATGGTGCAAGATGCGAATGCATTTGTTCAGAAATGTGATAGGTGTTAGCGCCACGCATAGTTGGTGCACCAACCGGTAGAACTCTTGTATTCGGTATTGTCCACATGTCCATTCATGAAATACGAGATAGATATAGTCGGGCCATTGTCATCGGGTCCATAGAAGGTAAGGTTTCTTTTAATTTTAACTGATTATTTTACTAAATGGGTTGAAACAGGTTCTTACCAAAATATCGATGAGTGCGAAGTGGTCGATTTCCTATGGGAAAACATAATTTGTCGGTTCGGAATACCAAATGACATTGCCTGCGACAACGGGCCGCATTTCGTAGCCTCTAATTTCATAAAATTTCTTGAAGACCTGAAAATAAAAAGAATCACATTTCGCGATACCATCCGAGAGCAAATGAATAGGAGGAATCAACCAATAAGGTGATTATTCAAAACATCAAAAAGAGGTTGGAAGCAGCCAAAGGCAAGTGACCTGAAGAGTTACCGGGAGTGTTATGATAATGCATGGGAGAGACACATTCTCTTTCATATACGATGCAGAAGCTATGATGTCACGACCCTAAACCTAATTCGGTCGTGATGACGCCTCTCGTGAACACAAGGCCAGCCGACTAACTTCCAATTCACTTTAAGCAATTAAAATAATAACTACTAAGTCTTTAATCAGAAATAAAATCCCAAAATAAGCATTTAACAGTATAATTTGCGGAAATAAAAGCCAACACAGCCCGACATCGGGGTGTCACCAGTCATGAGCATCTAAAACAATACTACCAGTCTGAAAGTCTACTCCATTATTAAATAACTGAATCAGAAAAGAAATAAGATAGAGAGAGGTTGCACTGTGCTGCGAATTGCCAAGATGTTACCTAGTAAACCTCCGAAGATCTGCTGGGAATGTCAACCCTTAGTAGCAGGACCTGTAGCGCCCGAATCTGCACACAGAGGTGCAAGGAGTAAAGTGAGTACTTCCAACTCAGTGAGTAATAAGAATAAATGAATACTGAACGATATAAAATCACGTTAAACACAACATTTAGCTATCAGAGGCATAACAAAATTGATAACACAATTTAACGCTGAAATCTCATAAAGCACCTTTTTAAGCAGTCAATAATAGATAGGAAAAACAACTAGGAATGGTAAACACATAAGAACTGCCCCTCGGGCAAAATAACATCAAATCAGCCCCTCGGGCAATATCACAGAACAATAACAGCCCCTCGGGCTATATCTCATGTCATAATGGGTACCCGCGCTCACTAGGGGTGTGCAAACTCCTGGAGGGGTCCCTTACGGCCCAAGCACAATATTAAGCCATCTCATGGCATCATAAACAAGCTCTCGGCCTTATATCAATATCAAGCCACCTCATGGCATACAATCTCGGGCCCTCGGCCTCATTATCATAATTAGTGTATCGTTGTTGCGGCGTGCAGCCCGACCCAAAAGTATCCTCACAATACCGGCCCTCGGCCTTACTTAGTCAGAATCTCATAAGCCCTTCGGGCAATAGTAAAAATATGTAGCTCAAGTCAAAATATCTTTAATACATCATTTAAGGTTTCTAAAATAGATTAACATAGCTGAGTTTTGAAAACATTAAAAGATCTGGCATGATTGAGCACAAGTATGAAATCAAGCAATGAGGAAAATATCATTAACGATCCCCTAAGGGTTCAAACAGTTGGCACGAAGCCCAAATATGGAATTTAGCCCAAAGTATAATAATATCAAACAATTAGCTACCAAATATACAGAAAAATAATCATTCGGGATGGACTAAGTCACAATCTCCAATGATGCACGACCCCACACTTGTCATCTAGCGTGTGTGTCACCTCAACACAGCCGAACGTTGTATAATCCGGAGTTTTATACCCTCAAAACAACATTTAAAATCATTACTCACCTCGAACTAGCTCGAAAATCTACTCTGCAACATGTTTGCCGCTCGAACCAACTTCCGAGTTCTCCAAATCTACGAAGTTCAGATTTTTATCATCAAATTATGCTAAATGAATGAATTCCAATTGAAAAATATCGATATTAAGCACAAACTCCGAAATCAATCAAAACCCGACCCCGAGCCCGCATCCCGGAACTGGACAAACATTATACCAAAATGTTCTTCATCATCTCACGAGTCCGTACATATAAAGAACTCAAAAATCGGAGTTTGTTTGGCCCCTCAAATCATCCCTAGAAGGTCTCATAATCTCAAGCCCTAACTCCACCTTTTTCTACTGATTTTTATGAATTAAACACTGATATTTTGTTCCTTAATCACAAATAATCGAGTTTTAGGGTCCAAAAAATTTACCTCAATGAAGAACAATGATTTCCTCTCTTCAAAATTGCCTCAAAGCTCTTTCCCCGTTCAAAAATGGTGTAAAAGGGTTTAATGGTCGCAGAGGGTTTATTTAAATACTGCTCATGCATTTTACTGTTCACCCGAGTTACTGTTCACCCTAGTACTGTTCACCTGAGTTACTGTTCATGCTGCTGTGAAAAAATGCAGCAGCTTTTCTTCTAGTCTAAATTGATTCGTTAACCTTTAGAGATCCACCCGAGGCCCTAGAAAATCTCAACAAATATACCAACACGTCCCATAATATCATTCAAACTTAGTCGAGCCTTCGAAACACCAAAAACAACATCAAAACACCAAAATCACATCAAATTCAAGCCTATGAACTTTGAAATTCCTAAATTCCACCAACGACGCCGAAACTATCCAAAACAACTCCGATTGACCTGAAATTTTGCAGACATATCCAAAATGACATTACGAACCTGTTCCAACTATCAGAATTTCATTCTGACCCCGATAGCCTATTTTCCACTGCCGACCGGAAATCGTCAAAAACTAACTTTTGTCAATTCAAGCCTAATTCTATACCGAACATCACAAAAATATTTTGGACACACTCCTAAGTTTCAAATCACCTAATGAAACTATCTCAGCCATAAAATCAGCATTCCAAGGTCGTTTACCAATAAGTCAACTCTCAGTTGACTTTTTTAACTCTAAAGTTACTTTTAGAGACTAAGTGTCTCAAACCTTACCAAAACCATTCTGGATTCGATCCGACCAAACCGATACCACATAACACAAATAAACAAAGCATAAAGAAGCAGAAATGGGAAAAGCAGAGAGGTAACTCGTGAGACGATTGGCCGGGTCGTCACATCTTATCCCGATAGAAGTAGGAGAAACGACCTTGCGGCACTTCCGAGCAGACGAAGAAGCAAATAATAAAGCATTGCTGGTCAAATTGGAGTTGTTTGACGAATGTAGGGACTTGGCCCACATAAGGATGGTGGCCCAAAAATAAAGAACAGAAAGGTACTATAACCCGATGTCCAATCTCCACTATTTTAAAGTGGGAGACTTGGTTTTGAAGAAAGTAAGTACACCCGGGAGCTCAACATGGGTAAACTGGGTTTGACGTGGGAAAGCCCCTATCGGGTTTCAGCTGTCACCGGAAAAAGGTCATATGAACTAGAGAACCAAGATGGAGTCAAATTGTCGAGCAACTTGAACGTAACTCACCTCAAAAAGTATTATTGCTTATGGGCTCCGTTTGTACTGAAAGTATGTGCTGTACTCTTTTTTTCTTCGCATAGTTTTTGTACCAATTTGATTTTTTTGGCTAAGTTCTTAACGAGACTACGAAGGAAACATCATCAGTGTAGATAAGACCTTTAAATGACAAGGCATTGAAACAACAAACCACTGCGGGGTGATTAAATACTCTTTGGATCTATGGCAAATTCCTAATAGGAAGCACAACTTGCCAGCGGACCAAAGGCTATTCAAACGTTCCCAAGTATTTTTTCTTACAAGCCACTAGGGGGTGGTTAGATAATTTTTCGCTCGATAGCAAAGTTCCTAGCAGGGAATGAAGCTTGCCATCGAACCAAAGATTATCCAACCATACACTAGTGTTTTTTCCTCAAAGAGCAAGACTTCTAGTGTTTCAATTTGCATTCTTCACATTCGAACACTGCGGGGGGGGGGGGGATAGTATGGGAATAAGGCAACCTGGTAGCCACGAAAATCATGACTACGAGACCCGGAAATAATAATGTCCCATCGAGACCGGGAACTGCACAACTAGCCCCTTAGAAACAAGTTGTACAGATTAGCCATATGTATTGGCAATTTATTTTCTTTTAGCAAATAAATGCTTATGTACTTTTGAAGATAGAAGGATAAAATGAAGTCCTTTTATTTTTATCTTGTTTCTTGTCCAAACGATGAATTAATTTTATCATTTGAAGGTTAACTAAGTACTTCAAATGCTAGTGCCGGAATGAACATAAGAGGTCCTCTTCAACAGCACCGTAAACATAAGAGGTCCCTCTCTAATGAAACCATCACAGTAAAGGGTTGGTTCCGGAAGAGTTTATGCCCGGAACTTAAATGCTATAGGGGGAAAATACACCTGAAGCCTTGTCTAATTGATGCAAAAAGAATAAACTTTGTGCAATGCTTAAACAAAAAGTATTTTTATTTGTCAAACATGCCAAGCGGCATAAGTACAAATTGCAAAAGGAAAATAAAGCAAAAAGGCTAAAATACGTCGCCACCGGAACTCGGGGGAAAAGAAACATCTATGCCCCGGGAAGAAGTAGGCGCAACTGCCATCGGTGCAGGATCCTGGCCTTCATAATCATTCTCTTCAAGTTCTTTCTTGGTTCCCGAGGACTCGGAACCAGTACCAAAACAATCAATAAAAAAACAAGTTCGATACCGATGATGGATTGCGGATGGTATTATTCAACAAATACTCCCCGAAAGAGAGTGTATTTTCTTCTTATCTTTTTCTGATGCCAGTGTCTTTAGATAGTTGGCAAGTTCCACCGGCCTAGATATCAGGTGGCACTCCTTTGAGACAAAGAGAGAGACACTCCTCCTCTTTTGGGGATCAGCAGTAGGGGTGAGTAGTTGTGCCCCAAATTCCCGTGGTTAGTGGACTAGGGACGAGGGACATCTTCCTCTCGGGCGTCTGCGACTGGGGGAGGAGATATAGTAGTTGCTGGTGATGAAGGTATAACTGGTGTGAAGGGAGATAAAGATAATGGTGTTGTAGGTTGAGAAGCAGCTGCAATAGAGCAATGTTGTTTGTTGGTTGCTCACCAACCAAAGGCAGAAGAGACCCAGTATCCAGCCTCATAGGACCAGAAGCAACGACTGGGAATGGAAAAGGAATCCATTTCTTGAAAGAGATCGCCCTCGGTTGGGGTTTCAAGCTCTCCAGATTGAGCATTCTGTTGAGCTGCTGAAGATCGATGTCTCCTTTGTAGGGAAGCCCCTTTATCACTAGCTTCCCCATCATCGTCAATAACCAAGTGGTCGCGACTAGCTCGGGCATGGCTTTCTTCACTTTCTTATTTTTACCCTCGGCCGAGAAAGAACACCGCCTTTTTGGTTGCTTGTTCTCTGGCAGGGGACTCCGAGAAGAAGCACCTGCACCGGAAGTAGGCCTGAGGGTACCAGTTCGGGTAAAAGCCTCCTTCAACAACCTTACAGCCTTTGCGGGATCGACCAATACATCTTCCTTAAGGATGGAAACAGAACCCTGAGGGAGACCTGAATCAAACAAGAAGGTAGGTTTAACAGGTTTCCTCATGTATAAAGGAGGAATAAAGAAAGAGTTAGTTTACCGTGATTCTTGGCCGTCCACCCTTATTTAGGGGCCAACTCCTTCCACTTGTGATTCTCTAGTGTAGTGATGTCCAGAATCTTTTGAACCTACCGGTCCAGGACTTCAACCCTTGCTGGTGTCCACCGAGTTGCTAAAATAATGAAATAAGAAGGGTTAACAATGACATGAAACAACCTATTTTCATAGAAAAATATAAATTTTGAATTTATGTGAATGATTCCAGGATTCGGGGAAAGATGGAGTTGTGGACGGGATGATATCTTTGGTAGCAATGACGACAAATTGCTCATCTATCCACGGTCATTGTCATCATCCATGCTAGTAAGCAAGCATGGTGGTCACGCTTACTGAAGTTTATTACTCCCACATGAAATATTTTGGGGGACTAAAGGTTCATCATATGTGCCAGGGAGGGGCTTCTTCGTTTCCAGGCATAGGCATCGCAGATAGGCCACCGTTCGCCACACTGAAGGGCTCACCTAAGCCAAAGAGACCTGGTACCGGTGGCACAATTTCAAAACCACGGGGTCAAGTCCCCAGCTCAAAGAAAACAGACCCAAAGGGAAGGGGTGCGTGCAAACATACAAGAAACCCTTCTTGGTGAAGGTTATCGGCTCCATCAGATCGGGAGCAATGATGTTCAGGGCATGACAGTCACAGTCCTCCTTTACAACAGGAATACTGGAAGGGCGAATAGAAGAAGGATATTTACTAATAGCTCAAGTTCGAGGGTTTAAAGTGTGAAACTTCTCTTCGAAATCATTGGCAGTGTTCATATGTTTGGGATGATGGTGTTCACTGTCGGAGGATCAACATCAACATCAACCTCTTTATCTTTACTCCTTTTTGGGCCCCCAACGAAGAGAATACCAGAGTTCTTGGAAGAATTAGTATAAGAAGCCATAATGAGAAGAAGATGATAGAGTTTTTGGAGAAGAGCAAAGAGAGATGAAAACAAAAGGGAGTTAAATGCAAGGAAGTTGAGAGAAATTATGAAACTGTTAGAAATGAAAGAAGGAGAATGAGGCGTATAAGTAAAGGTATAGGCGGCTAAAACGTGGCCATGATTACCTCAAGAATCAGCAAAAATATTGCTAAATAGTGGTGTAACATATGTTCGGGATATTAAATGCGAGGAGACGTGTATTATCAAGCATCGGAAACTTTTCAGAAGGGCGGAAAATTTCTCGCCAAGAAATGAATCTTCACCAACTTTGTGTCACCGGAAAGTAGGGGGGATATCTGTACAGGGCAAAATCAGTTTATATTAAATGCTCGAATGATAGCGTTACACGTGGAACAGGAGGCAGACGGAAGATGAAGCGAGTGGAAACCAAAACCGATGACAACAACTTCAGTTGGCACCGAGTAGATCCCGAAGGGAACATAGTCAAGGGAAGCAAGCGAATATTTCTCACCGGATGATATTTAATGAAGAATATCCATCAGTATTAAATACAGTCGTTGCAAAGAATTTCGGCATTCATCGCCCGTTGTTACATGCTCATCAATGACCCCATTATTGTCATTTAAGAGGAGCTTGATCCTAGGACCTTGTTCCCTAGGTATAACTATAAATAGTGACTTTAACAACCATTGTAACAGACGAAATCTCTGACAAACATATACTACATATTATTCTCGAACTAAATAATACTTTATTTTCTGTCTAACATTGTTCTTATTGCTGCCTTCGGAAGCCTTGTTCCCAGAACCAGGCTATCCTCGATTTCGACGCTAAATCTTGTATTTTTATTTAATTTATTTATTATTTTTGGATCAAATTAGTTTGCTTGTCTATAAATCACGCAACAAATTCAACTGAACCATTTTACGGGTAAACATTATTGAGTTTGGCTGTTTGGAACTGTGGTAGTTCTAAGGGTTTACTTTCTCAAATTTATTTTTATCAGTGAATAACCTCTCCGCCTCTGCTAAATTCCTAGAAAATATGCAAGTAAAATTTCCTCAGGAACATCCTAGTGTAGAATCTATAGGTAATTTCTCATATAATTTGTGTTTGCGTGTAAATTTCCATGTAAAACTTGGAAATCCGCATGTGATTTCCACTTTTTTCAAGTACAATGACGTCTTTTTAAAATTTCAACATTCTGTTACATAAAACTTAATTATTCTTACAATCTATATTTTATAATCCCCTTATTAAATTCTTTGGCTTTGAATCGTGCATGCATGTTAAGAAAATAGCTGACCGTTCATCTTTTGAGAAGTTACGATAAAAATATTTGGCTGTTAAAGGGTTCTCGTGGTAGTTCACTGTAGGGAAATGACACCGAAAAATAACGATAATAATACTGCAATAATATTATTTGTAAGCGAAAACACACGGATTGGCTTGAGTCATGTTAGGCACTGTCCTAAGAAACTATTTTAGCAATGTGAAATGTTTTTCCCCACGATTAAAAGAGCCTATCTCTATTTATTTAGAGGATTCAAGAATCAACAAAATATTAATAATAAATCCAGCAAGTTGGAAAACTGTAAAAGAAATAACTTGTGAATGAGAATTTGGCCGAAATGAAAATATAGAAGAAAGCTTAATAATTGCTATGATAATGGCTATGTAGCTAGGTAATGATTAAACTACAAAGGAGAAGATAATTTTCTTTCTTTTGTTGATGATTATTCGGATGGGTAGATTGTAGCTATATATACGCAAGAATAATGATGATAATCTTGCTAAGTGGTTTAACACCTGTCCATGAACAAACATGCAAGAGGACACTTGGACAAAATAAGTCATTTGTCCATAGCTTCTAGAAGGCTTGCCACATGTAAGAATTCTTTACATGTATATTGACACTTGGTTTAAGGTATAACACTTGGACTTATTTATTTTGAAAATACTTTCACAATTCTCGCATATTTTCAACATTCATAGGATAAGAATAAAAGAATGGAAGAATGACTTGCTGGATTTGCATGGTCCAAATGTACTAGGTTTGGTTTCTTCTAGACTATGAACCAAACTTAGACCTATAAAATTTAACTCACAAAATTACGGGTGAAATATAATATTTCTATGAACCAATAATTCTTATTGTAAGTCAGAGATTTTCTCACTCATATTTTGACCCTTGGTAATTTTGTTGTTCAACGCGGTTTTGCGCCCAATAGGCCATGCATGTGCCTGGTTATTCATGAGAGCTCTAGAGACTAGGCCAAAATCTCATAGGAGTGGCCCACTCCACTCTCATATTGGTGAATCCATCAAGTGTATACTGCTTTTAAATACACAATCCATAAGGACTATGAATTTTATTAAGAGTTATAACTCATCCTCTCAATTAGTAGCAGTCAAGCACTCTCTTTTAGTGCTTTAATGCCAATATCGACTTGTTATTATCCATATGAACCTACTTCATGGGATCTCCAATCACATAGGTTGGGTTACCATCTCTATTGACAATATGTCGGCCTTAACCCCATCTCTTTTGAGGTTTGAAGAATTAATTTTCTTCCTGCTGATTTATCGAAGGATCGACCAAATAAATTTATGACTCCACATAATCAATGGAAATATTCCATCTCTCATCAGTTGCTTTATGACATCATGTCTCAATTTTATATGTCTACTTTTACAATTATAAGATTTATTCTTTGTTATTGTTATTGTCGCTTGGCAATCACAATGTATAGACACAGGAGGCAATACGTCCTTTATTAAAGGGATATTATCTAAGAAGTTTCTTAGCCATTCAGCCTTAGAACCAGCTAACTCCATAGCTACAAACTCTGATTCCATACTCGATCTAGCAATGATCGTCTATTTATATTGAACCATCACCAAAGGTGAACACATAAGAGCTAGTGGATTTTGTCTCGTCTGAATCAGAGATCCAATTTGCATCACTGTACCCTTCTAAGGTAGAAAGAAATCCACTATATAGGATACCATTGTCACGACCCAAACCGATGGGCCGCGACGGGTGCTCGAGTCCTACTTGTCAAACACCCCTAAGCATGCGTCTAAAATATAAATCTGAATAACATCTGCTGAATTACGAGAATAATGTACATGAAGTAAATCTGCCCCAAAAAGGGATACATTCATATACGTGTAACATATGTAGGGCGAGTCGACAAGGCTGCTATAGACAACTATACATCTCGAAACTGGAAGCCGGCAAGGCCACATACTATCCAACTAGACATACTGTCTACAGACCTCTAATAAAAATATAACGGTACAAAGACGGGACTGAGCCATGTCATATATATATATATATATATATATATATATATATATATATATATATATATGCTCCGGATCAAGTGGAGCACGCCAACTCTTGCTGATCTAGGATCCTAAGGAGAGGGACTGTCAGCTTGCCTACCTGCACCTGCGCGCATGAAACGTGGGACCCATGAAATAGGGCGTCAGTACGAAAAATGTACTGAGTATGTAAGGCATGAAAATTAGTACGTAAAAGACAAAGATGAAACATGGAATAAAAAAACACATCTTTAAATCTGAATAACTTTGTAAATTCTGAAACATTTATAATGCCATGCACGTGCGTATAAATGTCGTGCCATGCATAGGTATGGGTGTACATAATATCATCAAGCCATTGAGGGCATCCCATCATATCGTCTCGGCCACTGGGCAACATCATCAACATATACCAACTGATCAGGTGGTGGTGCGTATATAATGCCGTAACATTTTTCCATATCCCATATACATATATTTACATATATACGTGTATATGACGCCATCTGGTCATGGGCCAATGCACATGTATAAATGGGTGAAATGCATGAAAAATACATAAAAATCTCAATATTCCTTCCGGATAAAATTTTTTAACTACTTATTATTCTGAGACCCATGAACAGAAGATAATAATAATTCACATGGGGAATAAAAAATATAGACACCCCTAGTATTTTTATGAATAGAGTAATTTATGAAAACTGTGCGTTTGTACGTTTCTTCAGTATAATTTGGACCATACCAAAAGAAGAAGGTATGACCTTAACATACCTGGAGTAGGAAAAACACCGTATAATATCCCATTGGAAACCTTCCTAGATTGAACTTAGAACCCCAAAAATTGGATTAAGCTTCTGCGTTTTGAAATTGTTGAACGAGATTAGCTTGTTCTTTTTTGAATTTCTTGAATCGAACTTAGCTTCCGCTTCTTTGAACAAATTGAGTCCTTATACTTTGAAGACTTTGGACTAAGAAAATGCAATATCCTTACCTTTGGATTTTTGACGTTTTGGTCTCATTTTGTCCAAATGAATCGATAATACCCTTTTAATTGCTAAATCTCATTAATTCATAAGTAGCCACATAGGACAATATGAATGCTTAGTCACTTCCTATATTTGTGGCTTCTTGCCACGTTTTGGGGATAATTTATAAATTTTTATCCACTTATTAGTTAATTGGGTAATGTTCCGTTATCCGGTAATTAACCAATTACCCCGTATAATTAAGAATTATCTCAAATTACCTAAAAATACTACTCATTTTTAATATACATACATACATATATATATATATATATATATATATATGATAATAGGCGAAATCTAGGTGATTTAGCTATTGTTTATGCTTCCGCTTGATTATATTCCAATAACATATTATGGTGAATTGATGAAAAATAGGCTCTAATTGTGATATGTATACATTGCAGGATGAAGAGCCTATATGATGCTCTCAAGAGGATATTGGAATGATTTATGATCAAGAACAACCCCTCGAAGTTGAGTGCGCGCAAGGACGAGACGAAAAAATGGACGAAATCAAGCTCCAGGTGCGCGAAGAAACGCGCGAAGCTGCGCAGGAGTTTGCGCGTAAGAAAGGCCGAGGCAGAAACGCGCAAAGAAACGCGCAAAGTTATGCGCGAGCTCGCGCGTGTCCGGTCCGGAAAAACATTATTTAGGGGTAAAATTGGAAATATGGAGAGAAACCCACTTAACCTATATAAAGTCAAGCTCGCTCAAGGTTAAAGGAGAAAAGTTTTCATAGTTTAGTGCAAGAAATAGAGAGGCAAGAGGCAAGGAGGAGTTTTGACCATCAAATTCTTCTTTTCTTCTCTTGTTTTTTGCTATTTTGTGATGAAATTGAACTTATTTGTGATGAACACTAGTATGAGTGGCTAAGACCCATTGTTCTAGGGTCATGGGGAAAACATGAATGTTGTTGTTTGAAGTTTAATTCGACAAAGTCGATTTATCATATTGGGTTGTTTATTTAATTTTGTTCTTAATTATTTTGCTGAGTAGCTAACAGTGAAATACTATCTACGAATCTTTAGTTGAACTCGAAAGTGAGAACTTTAGATTGCATATAGAATTAAACAGAGAAAGTTCTTAAACCCGGGCCTCGGGGAACGGATTCGCAATTGGGATAGATATATACCCAATTGCCTTTCTTGGTTGAAATACAGGAATTGTAAATGCGTTCTTGTTAATCTTAATTCCATAGACATATAGGCATTGAGTTGGCTTGAATAGGTGAGTAAGAACTCGACAGATTATTATGAGTAATATCAACCCTGTCAATCAATAACCCAGATAAATTGATTAGTCATTTTAAGCCAAGAACACAACACGATTATTAACTATGCCCGTGACTCTGGAATATCCTCTCCTACTGTTTGTTACTCGAAATTGCTATTCGTTTGGTTACTTGCTTTAGTTAGATTAATTCTTTATAGTTTAAGTAGTAAAACAATTACATCTCTCTTTTGTGAACAATCTCTTGGGTAGATAAAGAAATTGGGTTTGAATCAGTCAACAGTTAATCATAAGTCTTCGTGGGAACGACACTCTACTCACTACTCTATTACTTGACGATCATGTGCACTTGCGTGAGTGTTTTTGGTCGCAACAAGTTTTTGGCGCCGTTGCCGGGGACTTAGAAATTAGCTACTTGACTGAATTGAGTTTTTATTATTTATTTATTCGAGTTTTAACTTTTAGTTCACTTTGTTTGTGCTAATACAGGAGTTTCTATTGAATGCGAAGAAGTAGAAGCGCAAACAATCTCCTTCCTCTTGATCCCGAAATTGAACGAACACTTCACAGATTGAGGAGGGATGTGGACGCTAGAACCAGAATTGAAAGAGAGTTAGACATCGTGGTTCAACCACATCCAATTGAGATGGTAGGTAATGAGGAACGCGCGATGATTGAAGCCGCAAGGCCCAGTCTAGCTAATATGACTCAGGCTATTGTGAAGCCTGACATCACTGGGCACTTTGAGCTGAAACAATACATGGTGCAGCTGATCCAATCCACAGGGCTGTTTGTGGTTTTACCTCATGAAGACCCGCAGAGGCACATTCAGAATTTCTTGGAAATTACAGATACCTACAACTATCCGAACGTTTCCAAGGATTATATCAGGCTGACACTTTTCCCCTTTTCACTGATTGGGGAAGCTAAGGAGTGGTTGAATAAAGAGCCAGCAAATTCAATCCGCACTTGGGATGATCTGGCGAGGAAATTCTTAATCAAGTTTTTCCTTACCAAGAAAACAAAGGTGTTGAGGAGTCAAATTCTTGGGTTCGAACAACGAGCTGGAGAGACACTTCGTCAAGCATGGGAAAGGTACAAGAAGATGCTCAGAGACTGTCCTCATCATTGTCAGACATACGAGGTATTGGGTCACACTTTTGTAGATGGGTTAGATGATGCTTCAAAGATGAATCTAGACTCAGCTTGTGGGGGTAGTTGCACGGCCAGACCATATAGTGAAATCCAAATCTTGCTGAATAATTTCACTGCTAATGATAATAACTGGCAAGGTGAGGGTGATTCACGGAAGGACATTAAGCAAAAATCAGCTGGGTTACTTGAACTTGACAAGGTTTCAGCTATGAGAGCCGATATTGCAAAGCTGGCCAATCAGATGACTAGAATGACAATGCAACAACCACAACCGATGCAACATGTACACCAAATGGTTATTTGCTGCGAATTATGTGGTGGCAATTATATGAGTGACATGTGCCTCACAAATCCAGAATTCATCTATTATGTGGGGAAACAAAACAGAGGTCCACCGAATCAGCATGCACAATATGGGAATTCTTACAATCCGAATTGGGGGAATCATCCCAACTTCTCATGGGGTGGAAATCAGTAGAATCGGAATCAGCATAGACCCCAAGGGGGTTTCAATCAGCCTCAAAAGCCACCCCAACAAATAGAAGAGAGCACCAACGAATTGTTTAAAAAGTTGTTGATTGACAATCAGCAGATCAGAACTGATAATCAGCAGCTCAGGACTGATAATCAGCAGCTCAGGACTGACTTCAGAAATCTTGAGAGGCAGCTGGGGCAATTAGCTACTAATCAAAATACTAGACCTGCAGGCGCTCTCCCCAGTGACACAGAGAAGAATCCACAAGTGAATGCCGTTACACTTAGAAACGGGAGAGAGCATGAGGAAGTGCCAAAGAAAAGGAAAGATAAGCATGTACCTGAGGGAGAGTTGATCCCTAAAGTGACAAACGAACCAAAGAAGACTGCTGAAATTCCAGAGCCAGTAGAGGCCCCAAGGCCACCACTACCTTTCCCTCAGAGATTGCAAAAGAAGAATGATGATCGCATGTTCAGCAAATTCCTCTCCATGTTGAGCCAGGTTCAATTGAATATTCCACTGGTTGATGTGCTTCGCGAAATTCCAAAATATGCTAAGTACATAAAAGGCATAGTGACTCATAAGAGGAGATTGACTGAGTTTGAGACAGTTGCACTTACTGAGGAGTGCACTTCTAGGGTCCAAAATAAGCTTCCTCAAAAGCTTAAGGATCCTGGCAGCTTTACGATTCCTGTGTGTATTGGTAATGTTGATATGGGTCATGCTCTTTGCGATTTGGGGGCAAGAATAAATCTGATGCCCCTGTCTTTATTCAAACAATTGGGTCTGGGAGCTCCAAGGCCAACTACTGTGATGTTGCAGCTGGCAGACAGGTCAATAGCACACCCTGAGGGGGTGATTGAAGATGTGTTGCTGCAGATTGGGAAATTTATCTTCCCTGCTGACTTCATTATCCTCGATTATGAGGCTGATGAACTGGTCCCAATCATATTAGGGCGACCTCTCTTGGCTACTGGTGACGCAATTATCAAGGTGAGAGAGGGAAAGATGATCTTGAGGGTAGAAGATGAGGAAGCGATTTTCAATGTCTACAAAGCAATCCAACTTCCCCGTCATTATGAGGAGCTCTCCATGATATCGATTGTAGAGGCTGATGAGCAAATTTATGATCCAAGTGCTTTTCTAGACGATTCTCTAGAGAAAGCACTTATGCTATTTGATAGCCTGGGCAATGATGAGGAGGTCGAGGAGATGATGCACATCCTTGACACATCTTGTGCATACATGCAGGGGATACACCCCTTTGAACCCTTGAACAGGCCAGAGGGACCTCCTCCAAAGCCATCAATTGAGAAAGCCCCAAAATTGGAGCTTAAACCTCTCCCATCTCACCTGCAATATGCTTATTTGGGTGACTCTGACACCCTAACTGTTATTGTTTCTTCTGACTTGTCTAAATTGCAGGAAGAAAAGCTGCTGAGAGTGTTATGGGAGCACAAACGCGCACTGGGGTGGACGATGTCTGACATTAAGGGCATTAGTCCAGCCTTTTGCATGCACAAAATCCTCATAGAGGATGGACATAAGCCCAGTGTTGAGCAACAACTCCGCCTCAATCCTATCATGAAAGAGGTGGTAAGAAAAAAAGTGATTAAGTAGCTTGATGCAGGTATTGTATTTCCTATCTCAGACAGCAAATGGGTAAGCCCAGTCTAATGTGTACCCAAGAAAGGGGGGATGACTGTGGTAGTTAATGAAAATAATGATCTAATCCCAACAAGAGCTGTCACCGGGTGGAGAATTTGCATTGACTATAGAAAATTGAACAATGTCACCCGGAAGGACCACTTTCCCCTCCCCTTTATTGACCAAATGCTCGATAGATTAGCTGGCCAGGAGTACTACTGCTTCCTGGATGGTTACTCGGGGTATAATCAGATTGCTATAGCCCCAGAGGACCAAGAAAAGACCATTTTTACGTGTCCTTATGGCACGTATGCGTTCAAGAGAATGCCCTTTGGTATTTGTAATGCACCTGCGACTTTTCAAAGGTGTATGATGGCCATCTTTACTGACATGGTTGAGAGGTTTGTGGAATTATTCATGGACGACTTTTCTGTTTTCGGATGTTCTTTTGATAACTGCTTAATGAACCTCGATAAAGTACTTGCTAGGTGTGAAGAGACTAACTTGGTGCTAAACTGTGAGAAGTGCTATTTCATGGTACATGAAGGTATAGTTGTAGGGAACAAGGTGTCCAAAGATGGTTTGCAGGTGGACAAGGCAAAGGTGGAAGCGATTGAAAAATTGCCTCCACCGATATCTGTCAAAGGCATCCGCAGTTTCTTGGGCCATGCAAGTTTTTATCGTTGTTTTATTAAAGATTTCTCGAAAATTTCCTCTCCCTTGTGCAGGTTGCTTGAGAAGGATGTAGTCTTCAAATTCGATGATGCCTGTCTGAAGGCATTCGAAGAGTTGAAAGGAAGGTTGGTGACTGCACCTATCATAATTGCTCCAGACTGGGAGCAGCCATTTGAGTTGATGTGCGATGCTAGCGACTTGGCTGTTGGGGCTGTCTTGGAAGAGAGGAGAAACAAGATCTTCCACTCCATATACTATGCGAGCAAAACTCTGAATCCAGCTCAGATGAACTACACCATCACTGAAAAAGAGTTGCTTGCAGCAGTGTAGGTATTTGACAAGTTCAGGTCATATCTTGTAAGGACCAAAGTCATCGTCTACACAGATCATTCCGCCATCAGGTACTTGTTTGAGAAAAGGGACGCCAAGCCGAGACTGATTCAGTGGGTCCTACTGCTGCAAGAGTTTGATTTAGAGATCCGAGACCGCAAAGGAACAGAGAATCAAGTGGCTGATCACTTGTCCAGATTAGAAAATCGAAACCATGTGGCTGAAGTGGGTGCAATCAAAGAAACATTTACTGATGAACAGTTGTTGGCAATCACCTCAAGCACAGCCTCGTGGTATGCGGATTATGTGAACTTCATTGCAAGTAGGGTGACACCACCAGAATTGACACCAGACAATAGAAGAAGGTTCATGCATGATGTGAGGCTCTACATGTGGGATGAACCATTCTTATACAGGCTCTGTGCAGATCAGTTGGTGCGGAGATGTGTTCCTGAGGAGGAGATGAGCGCCATACTTCATAGTTGTCATGTCTCACCATACGGAGGTCATCATGGTGGAGACCGGACAGCTCAGAAAGTGCTACAATCAGGTTTTTACTGGCCAAAATTGTTTAGGGATGCACACGCCTTTGTTAAAATGTGTGACAGGTGCCAAAGAACCGGGACCATCACTAAGAAGCACGATATGCCGCTACAAAACATCCTGGTAGTGGAGCTTTTCAATGTTTGGGGAATTGACTTCATGGGACCTTTTCCATACTCGAACGGTCATAGATACATCTTGGTGGCAGTTGATTATGTGTCTAAGTGGGTGGAGGCCATTGCTCTTCCCTCTAATGATGCAAAGGTGGTGGTAAGCTTTGTCAAGAAGCATATCTTCACACGCTTTGGAACTCCCAGAGTGTTCATCAACGATGGAGGTACGCATTTCTGCAACAAACTGTTAAACAATGTCCTTGCAAAGTACGGGGTCAAGCATAAGGTCTCCACTGCCTATCACCCATAGATGAGTGGTCAAGTGGAGGTTTCAAACAGAGAGGTCAAGCAAATTTTTGAGAAAATAGTGAGTGCAAATAGAAAAGATTGGGTCGGAAAGTTAGACGACGCATTGTGGGCGTATCGAACAGCATACAAAACTCCCATAGGTGCATCTCCTTATAGATTGGTGTATGGGAATGCATGTCACTTGCCCGTCAAACTTGAGCACAAGGCCTATTGGGCAATAAAGAAGTTGAACATGAATGGGGACTTAGCTGGAGAGAAGAGGTTTCTGCAACTCGATGAGCTCGAGGAGTTTCGATTACATGCATATGAGAATGCCAAATTGTATAAAGAGAAGACTAAGAGGTGGCATGACAAGCACATTCAACATCGAGAGTTCGAGCCAGGGCAAGAAGTTCTGTTGTTTAATTCGAGGTTGAAGCTTTTTCCCAGAAAGCTTAAATCTCGTTGGTCGGGCCCTTTTGTTGTGGTAAGCGTGAAGCCTCAGGGAGCCATGGAGTTGAGAGATATGAGTTCAATTGGCACTTTCTTGGTGAACGGTCAACGGATAAAACATTACTGGGGTGGTGACTTTGCACGTCACAAGACCTCAGGGGACTTGAAGGATGCTTGAGAACATGTTGAGTCGTGACGCGACGTTAAATCAGGCACTGGATGGGAGGCAACCCATTGAAATGTTGTAACCGTCGTGCCACGACGTTAAATAAGGCGCTGGTTGGGAGGCAACCCAACGATAGTAGTAGTGTTTGATTTTGAGCTTTAACTTACTAACAAATGTAGGCGACGAAGGGCGGGTGAAAGGACCATCAACCAGGAGCAAAACAGGTGGAAAAAAATGCAAAAATAAACGCCCAGGAGCGCGACTTCGCGCCCACTTCGTGCACGAGTTCACGCTCCTGAGCGAACCATTCTGCCTGGAACAAAACAGCACCACACGAAGAAACGCGCGAACTCCAAAACTTCGCACCAAAACTCGCGCGCCTGAGCAAACCATTCTGCCTGGAACAAAACAACAACGCGCGAAGACTGCGCGAGCTCGCGCATTAGTTCGCGCACCTGACGGAACTCTTCCGGCGTTTTGTGTTTTTTTTTAGTTTTAGTTTTTCTTTTTATTTTTTTTATTTTTTAGTTTAATTGGTTATTTTTTAGACATAATTACCCCCTTCTAATAAACAATACCCGTTTCTCTCCCCCATTCTCACCCAAAAACGCCCAACTCCTTCACCAAATTCCAGCACCCCTGCCCCCATCCCCCTCTCATGATTTTCTTCCCCAAACTCACTAGCATCCTCCCCATTCTCCTTCACAAGGTATGAGTCCTAGTTGTAGTTTTCTTTCTTTGTCTCTTCCTATTTTCAGTTTTTTTTTTCTTCTTGTATGTTGTATCTTATGCCATTAGTGTAGATGTGTTTGGTGATTTGGTGTTCAAACTTGGTGAAATATGTTGTGGGGTTAGTTTGTTGCAAGTGTGGGGTGGGTAGTACTTGATTTGGGTTATGGATGAGATTTGTGGGAGGCCCTTGTTGCAAGACACTTAGAAAAGAGTTG
Organism: Nicotiana sylvestris; assembly: GCF_000393655.2. NCBI lineage: Eukaryota > Viridiplantae > Streptophyta > Magnoliopsida > Solanales > Solanaceae > Nicotiana > Nicotiana sylvestris. The sequence goes on along the minus strand of NC_091057.1, from coordinate 90,891,576 downwards.
TGAGAGCCTAATGCCCACAAGGTGTTTGTGGAAAGGCCTCAATGAGCATGATTATGTAGTTGTGACCAATTTTGCGTGTAAAGTCTGAGTAACCGCATTAAGTCATACTATTTTTGTTGGGCTGAGCTAATGTGTCCATGTTTTGCAGGTATTATGGCACCATCGAGAAAGCGCCAAGCCACGGGTCCATCCTCAAGCCGCCAAAGGGCGGCCCCTGCACGTCCCTATGACAACAACAAATTTGTCTCCCCTGAGGCTTAGACCCGTTTTACAGAGAAGGCTGCCAAGAAGCCAATTCCGGAGAGGGGCATTGACATCAAAAAGGTTAAGGAACGATGCCCCCACATGTACAATGAGTTGATGGATCGGGGTTTGTAGGCCTTCATTGACGAGCCAGGGGAGGATAATATAATGGTTGTACGCAAATTCTATGCTAATCTACCAGAGCATGTCAACCATGTGGTCACGGTGCGCCGCAAGACGGTGGATTCCTCCATTGAGGCGATACGCCTAGCATATCAATTGCCCGACCCTCTGCCTGGGAATACTGACTTTTATGAATATGGGCAAAATCCAACCGATGCCTAGTGGGAGTGCTTCTTTGATGAAATTTGCGTACCAGGAAAAATGGTAGAGTGGCTGGAACATGGAGAGAAGTTCCACTCCTCCATCTTAACTCTAGAGGCGAAGAGTTGGCTGTATGTGATTAACAGTCGCCTTATTCCCTCCAAAAATACTACGGAGGTGAATGGACCCCGGGCTGCATTGATTTGGTATTTCATCAAGGGTATTCCCTTCGACATGGCCAAGGTGCCTGAAAATACTCGTGTGGACGGGCTGGTAAGAAAAAGCCACAAGATCTGACCTGGCAAGAACACTACGGGGGCAGCCCCAGCAGCAGCGGTAGGTGGAGAGGATAAGAGTGGTTCTGATGCATCGGAGGAGGAAGAGGATGAGCAAATAGATGTGGAGGGCGAAGCGCAAGCCCATGCGCCCAGCGCAACAGCTGCAGCACTGTCACGAGCAGCGTCCTCTTCAGGAACTGCCAGAGTGTCCCGGCACACCACATTGGAGAAGGAGGTGGCTGATCTACGCACCTCCATGACTAATTTGGGCACTCGTGTGGACGCGATACCTGACCGACAAGTCAAGTCGGAAAAGAAGTTCATGGGTTGACTGCGAGCTTTGGGGCGTGCGTGCAACGTGAACCCCGAAATCATTTCCGATCAAGAGTGAAGCTTCAGGGAAGTCTCTTTACCTCACTGCTCTTTTAAATTTTAAGCCATGGGGACATGTTTTCTTTTTTAAGTGTGGGGTGGGGGATTCCTTCATTGTATGTTGTATGTAGTTGTACAAATTGCCGGGTTGTTTTGTTTGTTTCATGTTGACTTGATAGTTTTTGTTAAGCAGGAGTAGTTTTTTTGTTAATTTAGATAAATGGATCGGCCCGACGACGGATCCCTTTCGATAGGGTTCTTGAGGGACTGAGTCGAGAAAAAAAAACTGAAAAGATTGTAGGCTCTTCCTGATGACGGATCTTTTAGACGATTTTCTTGAGGGAAGTGATTCTAGAGAAAACAACAAAAAGATTTTTTTTATTTTTTTTTCTTAGGTAGTGTAGCAATTCTCCGTCGGTTTTTCTTTAAGCCGCGGTTCTTTTCCAAGGGTTTAGCTTGAACCGGGCATAGGTAGTTTTTATTGTCGTTTTCTTTTTGATTTGTAGATTAGGGTAATGGGCTACGAGCTATAAAATTGAAAGAGAACCCATAGCGTTGACACACCTGAACACAATAGACCTTAGAGTGTAACGCTTAGTCCTAATTATTGAATCTCACTGAAAGTGCCTTAATTTGTATGTTTGTTACTGAATTGAATGCTCGTAATGGAGCGTCTTGATGAACTGATCTGAATAAGTCATATGCCATGTGTGGTGAGTATTTGTGTAGTCCATATATTGTACTTGTGTCTAGAACTTGCCTGGTATGTAAGTTGAAGCGAAATTTTAGGTGATGCTCGGTTTGAAAAAATGATGTTAGGCTTTCTTTGACCTTTTTGAGCTTAATTGCTTATCACAAATAAAATTTGTCCCTAGTTAACCCTTTTGAGCCTTTAGACTTTTGTTTGGCACCCGCATTACAAGCCTATACCCTTTTGTTCTTAATTGACATTGTTTTGATCCTTTTACCTCTTAAAGCACTTTAATTGTGAGAGGAGCGCTAAAAGAAGTAAGAAGGAAATAAGTGTGGGGTGGCTTTTGAGTGGAACCAATAAAAGGATGAAAGGTGTACTAATGTTGTAAACGAATGCACCACTAGCAGAAATTGAGTGACAAGAAGAATAAACTTTATCAAAAAAAAAAGATGATTACATTGTGTCTTGTTCCAGCTAGTGGGAATGAATTAATAGAGTGCTTAAAGAAGAAGGGAGTATTTATGGGATGATATTGTGTGTGAATGAGAAGTGGGTTGAAGAATGTGCGCTAAAAATTGCTCATGTGATGTGTTAAAGTGCTTAGGGGTTGAGTCACTATTCCTAAATGCATCCTACCCGTTGTCGCACCTCCTTTTTCCGCGCCCGCGAGGGTGCGTAGGGAGTTTTCTCCAATTAAAGGACAGTCGAAACGGGATTTGTTTATTTGTTTCAGAGTCGCCACCTGGGAATTTTAAGGCGTCCCAAGTCACCAGTTTTAATCCCTGAATCGAGGAGAATATGACTCTGTTTGTTATTCTGCGAACCAGAAATCCTGAGTAAGGAATTCTGTTAATCCGGAAGAAGGTGTTAGGCATTTCCGAATTCCGTGGTTCTAGCACGGTCGCTTAACTGTTTTTATTCTTGGCTTAATTATCTCGATTTTACATTTTTATTGCATGATTTTGTTACCGCTTCTGTTTAGATTGTTTATAATTAAAGACCCTTCTTCGAATCGTATATTCGTATTATATACTGTGAGCACGTGATTTTTGCCTTACGAAAAACTACTCCAAAATAAATCAAAAATAAAATAAATTTCTTTTACTGTGCAATTTTTGAATTTTTGCGTGATGTTTGTTAAAAATTGTCTTATATCCGTAAATGTTTATTTTGTCATAACAAAATGAAAATAAAATAAAAATATATGTTTCATGCATATCTAGGATTTAATTATGCATTTAATAATTGATTCAAAATAAAATCACAAAAAATATGCATTTTTATTTTTATTTTTCGTCATATTAATTGTGTCATTGTGTGATTAATATTTTATCTACGTGTTAATGGTTATTGAAAGATAATTAGTATTATTGTAATGATGATTTTTTGTTTTTATAATTTTGATTAGGATTTTATTAATTAAGAATAAATTTAGGAAATAAAAAATAGGTTAAAAACATAAAAAATATCGGACCTGAATTAAAATCCAAGCCTAAACCAAGTTACCCCCCCCCCCCACAGCCCAAATCAAACGAGCCCAGGTCCGGTCCAGTATGATGTGTATATATTGTTTTCTGAACAGGGCATTGTCAGTATATTGACAATGCTCCTGTGTATGTTTGATCTTGATTCAATGTTTAAGTCCAGTCTGAATTGTTATAATGATTTCATTGATATGTTGTTATGATGTTAGTTCTGAATTCAGTGTGATTTTACAAATGTTGATTAGATGTAATTGTGTTAGAAGGTTACATTCTTAGTTAGGATTCAGTCCAAAACTTTAGGATTGGTTGTAGCTGTCTTAAATCAGATTAATAATCAGGTTTGAACAGATTTTAAAAATCTGTATTGTTAGATTTTAAGTTTGACAGCAGTAATAATAGTAATCACAGTAGGATTCAGGGGACATTTTTGGGACAGAAGGGTAATATGATAGCATAATGGGCTGAAAGTGGAAAGTTAATGGCTATTATTTAAAGTGATAATGGGAAACAAAGGATAATGGGGCTGCTTAAATGAGGACAGGATCATTTAAAGTATTAAAAAGTAGTTTGTAATGGAACTTTCTGATTTTTAAAGAAGAAAAGGGGTCCAGGCAGCACTTAAAAAGATAGGACCAGCCCTGTATAAATAGAGGGGGATTGGGACTGACTTAGGAGAGCCTTTCAGACAGAAAGAAAGGAAAGACAAGAAAAAATCAGATTTTAAGAGGAGAGTTCAGAAGAAAAAAATAGGAAGAGATTGAGAGATTTGAGGATCAGATTTTAAAGCAGATTTTAAGAGAGAATTTAAGAAAAATACACCTAGAGAGAGATAAAAGAAAAAATCAAGCAGAAAAATCAGATTCCTCTTGGAATCTGAAGAGGAAGAAGAAACAGAAAAGAAACCAAAAGAGAGTATTTGCACACACACACACACACAGTGAAGCTGAAACAGAAAAATAGAATAGAAAAGAAAAATCCGAAACCTTGTTGTTCTTTTGGAATCTGTCCGGGTCTGTGTATTGATACTATTTGGTTTTAAAATCTGAAATTCTTTAAGAAGCTTTGCTCTTGTGAATCTGGGTTTCTCGGGTCTTATTATTGCTCAAATCTGTGGAAATACTGATATTCTGCCAGTATTTTATTACTGCTGCAACTGCTGAAAACTTACTTCTTCTACCATCATTTCCAGGTACTTATCTTCTAAATTCTATGTTGGAAAGAGATTCAGCATGACAAATTAATGAAGCTTGATTTGCAGTTTTATTTTTCCATTTATCTAAGTTTGTTATTATAAATTTCAGTTTTTGTTTCATGTTGTTTCATATAGAAGTATGCTTGACATGTTAATTATCAGTTGATCATTCTCTTTTGAAATTCATATAAGTGTTGTAATAATATTATCTATTCTAGAATTTCATTATAGTTATGATTGAATTGTTAAGATAGGGAACATGGCATGAAGTTGGCTATTAGTTAAATCCTATGACATTGTTAGTCAGGTATAGAGTATTCTGAAATATCAAGAAAATGCATGGTTAGTGTATTTCGATTATTTGGTTGTGGATTAAGGTTAGATGTTGTTAGTTGAATAAAGGGTAGTATAAAAATGTCAAAAACCATATTGCTAGTTTATTCTAATACCTGATTTAGTTATGGATTGAATGATGTGAGTTGTACGTTCATATATGGCATGATAACAGGTATATATAGAACCATTAATGGATGATGAGTTGATGTATCTCATTATGATGTTAAAATGCTCTGAATGTTTCAGACGTACAACTATGTTGCATGTAAGGCAATATTATTAATCGATTTATAATTCTCTTTCTTATCAATTTGATGCCTATTTACCATCGTAAATAAATTAATCTAATTTCGCCTATTAGATTAAAACAAGTATATGAGAATGAGATGAGAGTATAAGCATGAATCGCAACATTTTATATCAAGGGTAAGTAGAAATAGAATTTCCATTAAATAAAAAATAATAATGAAAAATTCTTCAAAAATATCCCTTCCCTTTATAAAACATTTTTTTTGTGTAGTTGCACATGTAATTCATTTTTGGGTATATACATATATATATATATATATATATATATATATATATATATATATATATATATATATATATATATCATATTTACGAGAAAGTGGTATTTTTAATCATACTTCGTTTATTTTACTCCTAAAATTTGAATAGTATGGATGAATATAATTTATACTCGGAAATTATAGTCAACGGGCAATATTTAATAAATTGTGAATTCTTTTAAGAATTTAAAGGCATCCCCTAAAATGTGAATTTTTCAGGAATTTCATATAAAAAATGTGTAGATATAATAAACAATTTTGTGGAAAATCCATAATATTATTACAAAAATTTTGCGCAATTAGGGATGCGTTCGCGTACCCTGTCTATATTTTTAAAAGCAAATTCGGATTATGCGTACGCGCAATTTCGAGCGAATATTTAAGAAAAGGATTTTTTCAAGGATGTTAAAATAATTTCATATAACCCGAGATGTGCAGTTCATTGTCTAAATACAAGGGTGATGATGTTCCTGATTTTATTTTAAATTTCGAACATATTTTTTTTAATAAAAACTATAACATGGACAATTTTATTGTGTACACGTATGCGTGGCACGATCCTCTGTAATTATAAAAGATATATAATACGAATATACGTACGCGTAATTCGTCATTAACAATAAGTAAAAGCGGTAGTAAAATCATGCAATAAAAACGTATTTAGTAAAATCAAGATAATTAAGCCAATAATAAAAACAGTTGAGCGACCGTGCTAGAACCACGGAATTCGGAAATGCCTAACACCTTCTTCCGGATTAACAGAATTCCTTACTCAGGATTTCTGGTTCGCAGAATAAATAACAGAGTCATATTCTCCTCGATTCAGGGATTAAAACCGGTGACTTGGGATGCCTTAAAATTCCCAGGTGGCGACTCTGAAATAATTAAATAAATCCCGTTTCGACTGTCCTTCAATTGGAGAAAACTCCCCATGCGCCCCGCGGGCACGGTAAAAAGGAGGTGCGACAGCTCTGGCGACTCTGCTGGGGACAACTGTGTTATAACCCATAACCACTGGTTCAGGGTTTAAAGAATTCGAGCTTAAAATAACTGCGATAATTGGCTTTATTTACTATATGATTTTCAACTGTTTATATGCTTAACATGCTAAATGTTTTTTTACCGCTTTAATATTATTTGAATTGTGAATATATACAACTGCTACGAAACCCCCTTCTTTCTGAGTCTTCTGAATTTATGGTGTACACGTGCGCGTGGCCCACCTTTCTGTTAAAGTCATACCAAATAAGACGGAGTTGGGACAAGTAACTAGGCCGGGTAGACTTTCGTGCTCCCGGTACGTTGCCCCCACTTCGGCTCAAACTGTCCGTTTGGGTAAGCCAGGTTTAGAACAATCAACCTCAGGTTTTACACTTAGAATAACTCAGCCATGTGCCGGATCCCTAGTAGGAACGAATATTTGCATCATATGCATTTGGCCTTGGAGACTCAACACAGGGGTTGGGTCTGTCTAGGACAGGTGAACCTGAAACAAAAAGACCATCCTGATGCATCCTACTTGCTACTTGTGCATTCATTTGCCTCGAACATGCTTGTTGACCAGCTTAAATGAAATCATGGTGAGAACTGAGGAATAAAATGGGTTGTTTTTTTAAAAATTTCCAAAAAATAGCTTTAAATCTGGAAATAAAGGTATTTAATAAATAAATAAAAATTTGAAAATGATTTTTTTAGTGTATATTTTCAAAATGAGTCTTGACTTTATTAAATTAAATTTCAGATACAAAATGAGCACCATACAAAACCCCCCATCCACGAATACAGAAGAATTTCTATTTCAGCTTCAAATGTGGTGGTATGATTTAGGCGAAGATGGTCAAAAATGGGTCGTCAAGCATTTGGGAAATCTCACGGATATTATGAAAGTTAAACCCCGTGATGATCTGATTGCGGCGTTAGTAACTTTTTGGGACCCTGTTCACAATGTCTTTCGTTTCTCTGACTTCGAGCTTACTCCTACATTAGAGGAGATAGCTGGATATGCTGGTTTTGACGGAAGTCTAAGAAATCAAAGCTTGATATTCACAAAGGCTCCTTCGGTACATCGATTCTTCGGTCTTCTGAACATCAGCAGTCAAATCAGGAAAAACAATGTCGTCAATGGATGTTGTTCCTTCAACTTTTTGTATTCAAGGTTCGGAAAGTCAGATGGGTTCGAAATCCATGAGAAAGGCCTTACTAACAAGCAAAACAAAGACACTTGGCAGATTCACCGTCGCTTTGCCTTCATGGTGGCTTTTCTAGGAATCATGGTCTTCCCAAACAAAGAGCGAACAATTGATATTCGCACCGCGAAAGTTGTGCAAATCCTCACCACCAAAGAAAATCACACCCTTGACCCCATCATTCTCTCAGACATTTATCGGGCATTAACTTTATGTAAATCAGGAGCAAATGTCTTCGAAGGATGCAAAATTTTGTTACAAATGTGGGTGATTGAACATCTCAAACAACAGCCCAAGATCATACAGTATGGGCCAAGCAACGATAATTTCATCGAGAGTTATGAAGAGAGAATGAAAAATTATCAGGCTCCAGAAGGGATAGAAGCATGGGTATCTCATCTAAGGGCTTTAACGTCAAATCAAATAGAGTGGACTTTGGGATGGCTCCCGATGAGGGAAGTGATACACATGTCAACCTCAAATAGTTATCTGCTACTATTGGGATTGAGAAGCATCCAGCCGTATGCGCCACTAAGAGTCCTAAGACAACTAGGGAGATATCAAGTAGTTCCTGATGATGAAGATTTGAGTATGCAAGTAATCGAATTACACCCAGAAGCCACTATTCCCGAGGCTCTACTTCAGCAGATGTGGAATGGATGTCGATACTTGAAAAGTGATACTCAAGTCCCAGACACTACAAAGGGTGAGATAAATCCTGGATATGCAAGGTGGTTTGAAAAACGGTCTCGCGTGGATGATGTACCAGAGCCTGAGCTAAGAAGGCCAACAAAAAGACCCCATGTTCAAAACTTCAATGATAAAATCCAAGAGCGGTTGATCTGGGGAGAAAAGGAAAAAGGGTACAAAGCAACTATCCATGCCCTAAAAGAAAATCTGAGAAGCCTCAGTTTGGAGAAAGATTTGCAAGCACAAGAAGCCGAAGGCGAGAAGAAGAGTCTAGCTTGTGAGAATGAAAATCTTCATGCTCGATTCCAAAAAATGAAAAGAGTTTCTGAAACACCAAAGAGGAGCTGGAAGGATCAAAAAACCATCGCCAATCTTTTTGAAAGAATGCAAGATTATGATTCCATTCTTGCGGAAAACGAAAGGGCGTTGAGCAAAGCAAAAGGAAGGATCCAACAATTAAACGAAGAAGCCAGATCTAATAAGGAACGCCAATATAGGCAATCCGAAAAGGACAGGGCACAATTCAAGAAGGAAAAAGACCATTGGATGCGATCAGAAGACCAGCTTCGTGCACAACTAGAAGAGGCAAGAAGATGCAACAGAGAACATCAACAAGCAGACCTCGACAGGGAAAGAGCGCAAGCAAGATTAGAGCAGGCCAGACTTCGAGCTCTATTAGAGTCAGCTCTAGATCGTGAAAACCGTGTCAGAGATATAGCTACCACTCGCCAGCAACAATTGCAGAACCAAGACCAACGTCTTCAGGATTTCAGGGCACAAATCCACGACTTGGCAGTCTACACCTCTCAAAGTTATGTAAATTGCCAAGGAATGGATTATGAAAGCTTTACAGAGCATGCACCTATTTTGGCTCGTCATCTAGTAATAGAGTTGGAAAGGATGTATCGTACGCTGGGAGGCCATCCAGGTCAAGCCCCACATTGAGCAGATAATCCAATAATTGACAACAAAAGTGGAAAGTGGGGCATGTTGTGAGATGTTAAGAGTTGTATCTTATAGTTTTATTTAAGTATGTGTGTTTCAAACCATTTTCTTAAAAGTTTTCAAATGTAATTCCATCATTGTATAATGAATAAAAGTGATTGCCTTTAGTCCGAACTACGCAAGGTCTGATTCATGCGGGGCATGATACGTAGGCAATCTCTATAAAGATTCGACCACCACAATAAAAGATATATATAATAAATAAAAGTGAATAACAATAAAAATTTCAAGAAAACTGGGACGACACAAGCAGCCGAGCAAATGCATAATAGAAAGGGATTATTTGTCTAGGAGCATTGCATCTCAACGTGTGATTATATATGTGTTAAGCTCTCAAAACTAACAAGTTTGTTCATTTCCAGAATTCAAGCAGTTAGTTTCTCTAAAGAGTATACTGGCATATTATCATTATCACACAAGATCAAAAGGACCAATACCCGAAAGTATGTCTATCCCAGATGTTGACACAGGTATGGAGCTAGAGGAGATGGATGTCGGGAAAATGAAAGAAGAGATGTTTAAACTCAAGCAGCAAATGGCTGAGATGTACCAAGCTTGGTCTACAGGACAGTTACCCCCGTCTTACCCAACTAACCCTGCTCCATCAATGACCCAAACTCAGGATAATATTACCACTGAATTATCCCCAAATTTCCCCATTTACCAACACTACCGAGGCACCACCTCTCAGACACCGCAGTCTACACCTCCGAAACCAGTTCCATATTTTCCTCCACCTATGACTCCTGTTTTCGTAGCACCTCCCCCGGCTACATTCCACAAATCTCCTAGTGAGCCTACATTCCAGGCCCAGGACAACCAATATTACCCCCCGGAGCCCACCCTCAAAGCCTCCGAAATCCATTCAACTGCTCCTCGTTTTGATCTCCCAACCGAAATTGACAAGCCAGCCAAAAATGCTGAACAAGAAGAGATGTTCAGGAAGGTCAAGAGTCTAGAACAATCGTTCAGAGACATGCGAGGATTAGGTGGGCAAGTCAGTGTAGCATACAAAGATTTGTGCTTATTCCCCAATGTACAATTACCAGTTGGCTTCAAGATGCCCAAATTTGACCTATACAACGGGCACGGCGACCCAGTAGCCCATTTAAGGGGTTTCTGTAGAAAGATGCGAGGAGCTGGGGGAAAGGATGAATTATTGATGGCTTACTTTAGTCAAAGTTTAAGCAGATCAGCTTTGGAGTGGTATACACGCCAGGATCATGGGAGATGGTACACCTGGGATGACCTAGCACAGGCATTTGCATACCATTTCCAATACAATCTGGAAATCATCCCAGATCGACTATCATTGACAAAATTTGAGAAGAAACACAATGAAAGTTTCAGAGAGTATGGCTTCCGGTGGAGAGAACAGGCAGCAAGAGTGGATCCTCCTATGAAGGAGAGTGAAATGGTAGACTACTTCCTCCAAGCCTTGGAACCAACTTACTATGCCCATTTGGTTTCAGCGGTAGGGAAATCATTCAACGAAGTAGTGAAGATGGGAGGTATGGTGGAAGAAGGCCTCAAGACAAATAAAATCATGAGCTATTCAGCAATTAAGGCAACTACTCAAGCTATTCAAGGCGGGGTAGGAGGAATCGGAAGAAAGAAGAGGGAGGAAGCAGCAGTAGTTGATTCAGGAATTTGGCCGGGACCCAGAGGTTCACCGCTTTACTATAATCAACAACGACCTCGCCAATCAGCTTACCACCATGATTCATCCCAACATTACTATCACCCTTCGGAGCCTCATTTTTCCATCAACCATACACAAGCATACAATCATCCACCGGCACACGCTAACTGGCGTGCTCCTGTCATACCAAGTACTTATCCACGAGCCTATCCCGGACCAGGTTTCAGGCCAAGGCCAGCATTCAGGGGAGAAAGGGAACAGAAAAAGAAAACTTACACTCCATTGGGAGAGTCTTACACTAGTCTGTTCCACAGGCTGAGACAGCTAGACATGCTGAGACCAATACAATCCAAGCTACCCAATCCTCCTCCAAAGAATCTGGATTACACCATTAGCTGTGAATATTGCTCCGGTGCACCAGGCCATGATACGGAGAAATGCTGGCATTTGAAAAATGCAATACAAGAGCTGATTGATACTAATAAAATCGAGGTTCAAACCCCCGAAGCTCCCAATATCAATAGAAATCCAATGCCAGCCCATCAAGAGGCCAATATGATAGAAATCATACAAGCTGATGGGGAGACAAAGAAGCCGTCACAAACTGTCATGATGATCAAGTCTCATGAAGCCAAGCCAGATAAGCAGTTAACAGAGGAGAAGCCGGTACCTAAGCAGAACAGAAATGGTGATGAACCATCTATGATAGTCGAGGAGGGATCATCGAGCAAAGTTGCCACAAAACAAGAAAGGCCGAAAGTGATAGTACCAGGGGTTGCTAACAAACCCATTGTATTCGTGGAAGGAGCCCGTACAGATCGGGTTATTATCACACCTGTAACCCAGCTGCCAGTCATCAACAACAAAGCCATCCCATGGAACTATGAACGGGTGACTGTAATGTACAAGGGAAAAGAAGTCAAGGAAGAAGTGTGTGAGGTGCAAGGCTTGACTCGTTCGGGAAGATGTTTTACGCCCGAAGAGTTAAGAAAAACTAAAAATAATCCAACACCAATAAAGAGAGCTGTGACGGAAGAAGAGGCGGAAGAGTTTTTAAGAAAAATGAAACTCCATGATTATTCTGTTGTGGATCAATTGAAGAAGACGCCCGCTCAAATTTCATTGTTGTCATTACTGATCCATTCAGAGGAGCACCGTCTGGCTTTGATGAAAATCCTGAATGAGGCTCATGTTCCTGAAAAGATCTCTGTAAATCATTTGGGAAGAATAGCCAACAGAATCTTTGAGACAAACAGAATTACATTTGCTGATGATGAATTGCCTGTGGAAGGTACCGAGCACAACAGAGCTCTTTACCTCACCGTGAAATGTGAAAACTCCGTAGTAACCCGGGTATTGGTTGACAATGGGTCAAGTGCAAACATCTGCCCTCTCTCCACTTTAAGCAAATTAAAAATTAAAGAGGAGAGGATCCAGAAGAATAGTATTTGCGTACGGGGGTTTGACGATGGAAGCAGAGATTCATGTGGCGACATAGTGCTGGAACTAACAATAGGGCCAGTTGAATTCACAATGGAATTTCAAGTGTTGGACATAACTGTTTCTTACAACTTGTTGTTGGGTCGACCATGGATCCATGCTGCTAAAGCAGTCCCGTCAACACTACATCAGGCTGTCAAGTTTGAATGGGATCATCAAGAAATAGTTGTACATGGGGAAAAAAGTTTAAATGCTCGCAGCAGTACTATTATACCGGTCGAGGGAACAGAAAATGACCAGGGACCATGGGTATACCAAGTATCCGACACAGTGGCGGTAGAGAAAATTCCAGAGGGGAAATACTTTCCGAATCCAAAGATATCCTCTGCATCAGTCATGGTAGCCTATGAAATGTTAAAAAACGGTTTTATACCCGGCAAAAGTCTGGGCTCATCTTTGCAAGGAATTATACAACCAGTATCTCTCCCCGAGAACTGGGGAACATTTGGTTTGGGATTTATACCCACTATCACCAATGTGAAAAAGGCCAGAAAGCTGAAACACAAGGCATGGGATCTTCAAAAACCAGTCCCACATCTGTCAAAGTCTTTTGTCAAGACCGGTGCAAAAAATCACCCGATAACAACAATTCCTAAATCCCGGGTCAATCCTGAGGAGGAATTGATTGAAAGATTCGAGAAATTATTTGATGATGTGAATATGTTGGAAAGCGTAGAAGGGTGTAGCAACGCAGAAGTTCAATTCGTTGGGCCAGAAACAAAGCTTAATAATTGGAAAGCCACTCCTCTCCCAATTCGAAAGGAGTCTTGGTAGTTTATTTTGATTTTCTTTCAGTTTGTTTGGGTTACTTCAGGGTTGTAATCCCAAAGCTTATCTTACAGTTTGTTTGAAGTGTGCAAAACCTTGTTATCTTTCATCATCCAATAAAAAGCAGTTTCCTTTTTATTATCATTCCTGATAGTTTTCTTTTCTTTTTCTTCTTTCCTGTACAGTTCTTTTTACGCTGGCTCTAGTGATATGGCATGCATGAGGAATCCTCAGCCCAGTCTTAAAAATCAATCTGGTTCCGAAATATTAATTCAAGAAATATATTGTGATTATGAATCAGAATATGATGAAGATGAGGTTTTTGAAGAGATTAGTAAAGAGTTAATTCACTTTGAGGAAAAAATCAAACCTAACTTGAGTGATACCGAAGACATCAATATAGGGGACACGAGTAATATCCGGGAAACTAAAATAAGTGTCCATCTCGAACCAAAGATCCGAGAAGAGTTAATTAAAGCACTCATAGAATTCAAAGATGTTTTTGCATGGTCGTATGACGACATGCCGGGCCTGAGCACTGATTTAGTGGTTCACAAATTGCCCACCGATCCAACGGTGCCTCCTGTCAAGCAAAGGCTGAGAAAATTCAAGCCTGATATGAGTGTGAGAATTAAGGAAGAAATCACCAAACAATTGGAAGCAAAGGTCATTCGAGTCACTCGATATCCTGTTTGGTTAGCTAATATCGTTCCTGTGCCAAAGAAAGACGGCAAAATTAGAGTATGCGTCGACTACCGCAATCTCAACAAAGCAAGTCCAAAGGATAATTTCCCATTACCCAATATCCATATTTTGATCGACAATTGTGCCAAGCATGATATAGGGTCTTTCGTGGATTGTTATGCCGGGTATCATCAAATTCTAATGGATGAAGAAGATGCAGAAAAGACGGCATTCATCACACCATGGGGAACTTATTGCTACCGGGTAATGCCATTCGGTTTAAAGAACGCCGGAGCAACCTATATGAGAGCAATGACCACAGTGTTTCATGATATGATACACAAGGAGATTGAGGTATACGTGGACGATGTGATCATAAAATCAAAGCATCAGGCCGACCACGTTGGGGATTTGAGGAAGTTCTTATTAAGACTTCGCAAGTGCAACCTCAAGCTTAACCCTGCCAAATGCGCATTTAGAGTTCCATATGGAAAATTGTTGGGATTCATAGTAAGTCGGCGAGGCATCGAGCTAGACCCATCAAAAATCAAAGCCATCCAAGAATTGCCACCTCCCAGGAACAAAACTGAAGTAATGAGTTTGTTGGGAAGGTTAAATTACATCAGCAGGTTTATTGCTCAGCTCACAACAACTTGTGAGCCAATTTTCAAATTGTTGAAAAAGGATGTTGCGGTCAAATGGATCGATGAGTGTCAAGAAGCGTTCGATAAAATAAAAGGGTACTTGTCGAACCCACCCGTGTTGGTCCCGCCAGAGCCAGGAAGACCTTTGATTCTTTACTTAACAGTTTTGGAAAATTCATTTGGTTGCGTATTGGGGCAACATGACCTCACCGACAGAAAAGAACAGGTCATCTACTACCTTAGCAAGAAATTCACAGCTTATGAGGTTAAGTATACTCATCTGGAAAAGACATGTTGTGCCCTAACATGGGTTGCTCAGAAGTTGAAACACTATTTGTCGTCCTACACTACTTACCTCATTTCGCGTTTGGATCCATTGAAATATATTTTTCAAAAGCCTATGCCAACGGGAAGACTTGCAAAGTGGCAAATTTTGCTCACAGAGTTTGACATCATCTATGTGACTCGGACTGCAATGAAAGCCCAAGCACTGGCCGATCATTTAGCCGAAAACCCAGTCGATGAGGAATACGAACCATTGAAAACCTATTTTCCTGATGAAGAAATAATGCACATCGACGAGGTGGAGCGAATTGAAAAACCTGGCTGGAAACTTTTCTTTGATGGAGCCGCTAACATGAAAGGAGTCAGGATAGGAGCTGTAATCATCTCTGAAACAGGGCATCACTATCCTGTTACGGCTCAACTGCGATTTTATTGCACCAATAATATGGCTGAATATGAAGCTTGTATTTTGGGGTTAAGGCTAGCCGCAGACATGGGTATCCGAGAAATCTTAGTCATGGGAGATTCAGATCTTTTGGTACATCAAATTCAAGGAGAATGGGAAACCCGAGACTTGAAGCTCATACCATACCGACAATGTCTACATGATCTTTGTCAGCGGTTTCAATCAGTGGAATTCCAACATATTCCAAGAATCCATAATGAGGTTGCCGATGCATTGGCTACCCTGGCATCAATGTTGCACCATCCGGACAAAGCTTATGTAGATCCAATACATATTCGAGTCCACGATCAGCATGCTTATTGCAATATGGTTGAAGAAGAATTTGATGGTGAACCATGGTTCCACGACATCAAAGAGTATATCAGGATGGGGATATATCCCGCACAAGCCACAGGAGATCAAAAGAGGACCATTAGGCGATTGGCAAATGGATTCTTCTTAAGCGGAGGAGTTTTGTATAAAAGAACACCAAATCTTGGATTATTAAGATGCATAGATGCCAGACAAGCTACAGCTGTCATGTCTGAAGTACATTCGGGAGTTTGTGGACCCCACATGAGCGGATATGTATTAGCAAAGAAAATCCTCCGAGCTGGTTACTATTGGCTTACCATGGAGCGAGATTGTATCAGTTTTGTGCGCAAGTGTCATCAATGCCAGATACACGGAGATTTGATTCATTCTCCACCATCCGAGTTGCACACAATGTCGGCACCATGGCCCTTCGTTGCCTGGGGCATGGATGTGATTGGACCAATTGAGCCGGCAGCATCCAATGGGCACAGGTTCATTCTGGTAGCCATTGATTATTTTACCAAATGGGTTGAGGCCAAGACATTCAAATCGGTGACCAAGAAAGCTGTGGTCGATTTTGTCCACTCAAATATCATATGTCGATTCGGAATCCCAAAGGTGATCATCACAGATAACGGTGCTAATCTTAACAGCAACTTAATGAAGGAAGTATGTCAACAGTTTAAGATTACACATCGCAACTCTACCCCATATCGGCCCAAGGCGAATGGAGCAGTCGAGGCAGCCAACAAAAACATAAAGAAGATACTTCGGAAAATGGTAGAAGGTTCAAGACAATGGCATGAAAAATTACCATTTGCATTATTGGGATACCGCACTACTGTTCGCACTTCAGTAGGAGCAACTCCTTATTTGTTGGTATATGGCACTGAAGCAGTAATTCCTGCAGAAGTTGAGATTCCTTCCCTTCGGATCATCGCCGAAGCAAAGATTGATGATGATGAATGGGTCAAAACCCGTCTGGAACAGTTAAACTTGATTGATGAAAAACGATTGGCCGCAGTATGTCATGGTCAATTATATCAAAGAAGAATAGCAAGAGCATACAATAAAAAGGTGCGTCCACGGAAGTTCGAAGTGGGTCAACATGTGCTGAAACGTATTCTTCCACATCAGGTTGAGGCGAAAGGCAAATTTGCCCCGAATTGGCAAGGACCATTCATTGTGACCAGAGTATTGTCGAATGGTGCACTATGCTTAACAGATATTGAAGGCAAATGCATGGACATGGCGATCAATTCTGACGGTAAAGAGATATTATGCATAACTTTTGAATGTTTGTATTTAGCATTATTTCGAAGATTGGAATGACAAAGGCAATTTATTCTGCTATCCAAACACTATACCCTTTGTTTCCCCTTTGAGCCATACTTGTTTCTTTCCTACCCTCTCTTGGAATCAATGAAAATCAAATATGAAAAAAAAAAGAAAGAAAGAAAAGAAAATCACTATTATTTGGTGAACTACGTTTGACCTGATTCCTCAAAGAAGGATACGTAGGCGCCTCACGGCTCGAGTCATAGGGTGCACAATATACATAATGTGCACAAAAAGAAACATCAAGCGACCCCAATCAAGAAACTGGGGCAAGAACTGTATTGGAAATAAGAAAAAGATTCCAAGAGTTGTAATTTTAAACCCATACCAAAGCTATTTTAGCTTTTAATACCTTTTCCATTTCTAACCACATACCAAAAAGACCTTTCGATCAATCTTAGAAAAATGCTGAGTCAAACAAATGAAGATGGTTCATAACACTCTGGTACGAACAAGAAAAGAAAGTAAAAATGAGAGAGTCTTATAGGTGAAAACCCACCCGGGCACCATAAGACGATGGAAGTTGAGAGAAAGTAAAATGAGAGAGTCTTATTGGTGAAAACCTTCGTAGGCACCATAAGGCGAAAAAGAAGTAAGAAATGAACAAATGAGGAAGGTTTACCGGTGAAAACTCTTTGAGATATTGCAAGTCCAACAGGTCTGTGAAATGAAAAATGAAGTTGGATTACGGAAATTTTGGGGAAAACAAAAATGAGACAATTGAAAGGAGATTGATTAAAAGACTGGGTTGATTAATCCAAAATGCATACCCTGATCATTGGCGACAGTGACTCCAATCAGATAAGTTTATTCCTTTTCCAACAGTCATCCAAATTTGGATTTTTCTTTTCATTCTATAATTGTCGAAATCAGCGTGTTTCGTCACTAATAATCTTACTTTTCTAAAAGCTTTGAGATAAGTTTTATTCCAAACAAATAAGAAGGAATGTCAAGGTATACTACCAAGATTCAAGGTTACATGATGCAAAATACGGCCATGAAAGGCGGGAGATAAAAAGATATTGGTGTAAGAAGAAAAGTGAAATCAAAAGTGGATCAGCAATGTCAGGAGAGACATATGATTACGGTTAAAAGGGTTTGAAGGAAAACATACAGAGGGGAATCCTATAGTCAAGGATCAATTACAAGGACAAAACAGTCTTTTTCAACCATTCCAAGGCAATAAAAAAGAGACGAAGAGAAGCCTCACCATCGGCAAGAATACCCCAGTTAACCACCCTGCTTTTAAACTAACGAAGTTTTCTTTGATTTAAAACAGGGGCAAAGACAATATTTGTGTCAGGAAATACCTGGTAAAGAAGAATTGAAGAAGTCAGGCGTCCACCTGGAGAATGAGGATGAGAATTAAAGAAATCAGGCGTCCACCTGGAGAATGAGGTGAGAAAAGAAGAAGTCAGACGTCCACCTGGAGAATGAGGATGAAAAAAGAAGAAGTCAGGCGTCCACCTGGAAAACGAGGATGAAGAATTAAAGAAAGAAGTCAGGCGTCCACCTGGAGAATGAGGATGAGAATTAAAGAAATCAGGCGTCCAACTGGAGAATGAGGATAAGAATTGAAGAAGTCAGGCGTCCACCTGGAGAATGAGGATGAAGAATTAAAGAAGGAATCAGGCGTCCACCTGGAGAACGAGGATGAGAATTAAAGAAGTCAGGCGTCCACCTGGAGAATGAGGATGAGAAAGGAAGAAGTCAGGCGTCCACCTGGAGAATGAGGATGAAATCAGGCGTCCACCTGGAGAATGAGGATGAGAAAGGAAGGAATCAGGCGTCCACCTGGAGAATGAGGATGAGAAAAGAAGAAGTCAGGCATCCACCTGGAGAATGAGGATGAAGAATTAAAGAAGGAATCAGGCGTCCACCTGGAGAACGAGGATGAGAATTAAAGAAATCAGGCGTCCACCTGGAGAATGAGGATGAAAAAAGAAAAAGTCAGGCGTCCACCTGGAGAATGAGGATGAAAAAAGAAAAAGTCAGGCGTCCACCTGGAGAATGAGGATGAGAACTAAAGAAATCAGGCGTCCACCTGGAGAATGAGGATGAAGAATTAAAGAAGTCAGGCATCCACCTGGAGAATGAGGATGAGAATTAAAAAAGTCAGGCGTCTACCTGGAGAATGAGGATGAAAAGAGAAGAAATCAGGCGTCCACCTGGAGAACGAGGATGAGAATTAAAGAAATCAGGCGTCCACCTGGAGAATGAGGATGAAAAAAGAAGAAGCCAGGCGTCCACCTGGAGAGTGAAGATGAAAAAAGAAGAAGTCAGGCGTCCACCTGGAGAATGAGGATGAGAACTAAAGAAATCAGGCGTCCACCTGGAGAATGAGGATGAAGAATTAAAGAAGTCAGGCGTCCACCTGGAGAATGAGGATGAGAATTGAAGAAGTCAGGCGTCCACCTGGAGAATGAGGATGAAAATTAAAGAAATCAGGCGTCCACCTGGAGAACGAGGATGAGAATTAAAGAAGTCAGGCGTCCACCTGGAGAATGAGGACAAAGAATTGAAGAAGTGAGGCATCCACCTGGAGAACGAGGATGAAGAATTAAAGAAGGAATCAGGCGTCCACCTGGAGAACGAGGATGAGAATTGAAGAAGTCAGGCGTCCACCTGGAGAATGAGGATGAGAAAAAGAAGAAGTCAGGCGTCCACCTGGAGAATGAGGATGAGAAAAGAAGAAGTCAGGCGTCCACCTGGAGAATGAGGATGAGAATTGAAGAAGTCAGGCGTCCACCTGGAGAATGAGGATAAGAATTGAAGAAGTCAGGCGTCCACCTGGAGAATGAGGACAAAGAATTGAAGAAGTGAGGCATCCACCTGGAGAACGAGGATGAAGAATTAAAGAAGGAATCAGGCGTCCACCTGGAGAACGAGGATGAGAATTGAAGAAGTCAGGCGTCCACCTGGAGAATGAGGATGAGAAAATGAGAAGTCAGGCGTCCACCTGGAGAATGAGGATGAGAAAGGAAGAAATCAGGCGTCCACCTGGAGAATGAGGATGAAAAGAAAAGAAGTCAGGCGTCCGCCTGGAGAACGAGGATGAAGAATTAAAGAAAGAAGTCAGGCGTCCACCTGGAGAATGAGGATGAAAGAATTGAAGAAGAAATCAGGCGTCCACCTGGAGAACGAGGACAAAGAATTGAAGAAGTCAGGCGTCCACCTGGAGAATGAGGATGAAGACACAGTCAGGCACCCACCTGGAGAACGAGGGAATGCAATTGAAGTGTTGAAATCAAAAGCCCGCTCATATGATAAAGGAGCACATTTAGAGTCAATAAAGCAGAGGAGTCCAACAAAATCCCCAGCAAGAAAACAACAAGAGTCCCAAATAGATAAAGAAAATACGGGACATAATGAAAAAGGAATACGGAATAAGCCAAATGCCCAAGAGTCACCAAGATATCAAGACAACAAGAAACGCAAGGGCATGA
This sequence comes from Nicotiana sylvestris, assembly GCF_000393655.2. Taxonomy (NCBI): domain Eukaryota; kingdom Viridiplantae; phylum Streptophyta; class Magnoliopsida; order Solanales; family Solanaceae; genus Nicotiana; species Nicotiana sylvestris. The sequence goes on along the minus strand of NC_091057.1, from coordinate 90,871,136 downwards.
TCTAGATAAGATTTTATAATTCATGTACCATAGTCTAGTTTAGCTTTTTGTATTACCTTTGAAGTAAGGTGTAATAAGGAGGTCAGCAAGCAGTAAAAACAGCACGAAGCAGCAGTAACATCACAGTCCCACGGTAGTCCCAGCTACCCAAAACTTCCCGAACTACATTGACCTGATTCCTTTATAGCCAAGGATATGTAGGAAACCTTTGAAGCAGAGGTTCGGTCAAATCTTTCAAAAAATGCTTCCCACGGAGTATTTGAACGGGCAAAAATCGCTCGTATCCGCTCACTTTATCTTTGCACGAAAACTCTTCGAGTTTCCGCACAAAGAGGGGCAGCTGTGAGCACGTGATTTTTGCCTTACGAAAAACTACTCCAAAATAAATCAAAAATAAAATAAATTTCTTTTACTGTGCAATTTTTGAATTTTTGCGTGATGTTTGTTAAAAATTGTCTTATATCCGTAAATGTTAATTTTGTCATAACAAAATGAAAATAAAATAAAAATATATGTTTCTTGCATATCTAAGATTTAATTATGCATTTAATAATTGATTCAAAATAAAATCACAAAAAATATGCATTTTTATTTTTATTTTTCGTCATATTAATTGTGTCATTGTGTGATTAATGTTTTATCTACGTGTTAATGGTTATTGAAAGATAATTAGTATTATTGTAATGATGATTTTTTGTTTTTATAATTTTGATTAGGATTTTATTATTAAGAATAAATTTAGGAAAATAAAAAATAGGTTGAAAACATAAAAAATATCGGACCTGGATTAAAATCCAGGCCCAAACCAAGTTACCCCCCCCCCCACAGCCCAAATCAAACGAGCCCAGGTCCGGTCCAGTCCAAAAGAGTCAAAACGACAGCGTTTGGTCGTAGTTTATCATGGACCATTGGATCAAATCCAACCAACGGATGAGATCTCATCACCCTAACCCACAATCCTTACCCGATCCAACACCCGGTTCAATCCGTCCCCCAAAACTTAAGCCAAACGACGTCGTTTGGTTAAGTGAGTAGATCCTGGCCTTTCATTTTAATTGATCGGACGGTCAATATCAATCCACCATTCCCCTATATAAACCCATAATCCTTACCCCGGCCCCTAACTAAACACCCCCCCTACTTTCCTGTTCATCGTCTTCCCAAACAGACCTCTAACCCTAGCCGCCCCTATTCCCCATCACCTGAAACCCAGCGGCATCAACGCCGCCGGTCACCAAAATAACACCCTAGACTCCTCACTACTTCCTCTACACAGATCTGACCTTAGTTTCCTTCGAATCAGACCCCAACTCTTCGAATATTAAATCAAAGGTGGGTCTGAAAACTCAAACCTTTCCAATGGCTTCCAAAATAACACCACATCATCCCCTAGCCTACCTCGTTATGGATCTAGTGTTGGTGTGGTTCGAATCCCCTCAGAACTCTTCGAATCTTCTTTTGAAGATTCGAATGAAACCTAACCCTACTCAGATTCCTCCCAAATTAACACCAAATGACCTTTAGGCTTCCCTCACCCTTGTGCCATCTTTGGTTTCCCTCGAATCTACCCAGAAGTGTTCGGATTTAAAATCCAAGATCTGAAGCCCTAAATTTTCCAATCTTGGCATCTTTTTCACTTCAGACGAAATATTGAGGTTTAATCGACCTCAGTCAAAGTATTTTCAGTAGAAAATACTTCGACTAAGGTCTGTTTGATTTCAAACAAAGTCCAAATCCAAGTTGAGTTCGAGTCCGGTTAAAATTGAAAGATTCAGAGGTACTTTTCTATTTCTTTTGTATTCTGCATGTATTTTGTTTGTTTTAATAGCCTGTTAATTTTTCATATTTTTATTTGATTAATTCTGTCATCTTTGTCTCATGCCCATCTATATGATCAAAATATGAAACTGTTTCTGTTGGTTGTGATTATTTACAATGTAAGTAATCGACTCGATTAAGTTCGTCGATTAGTTATATTATGAATTCTCATTTATGATAATGCTGATTGAAACAGTCTGCTTCTATTGTTTTAGACTGATTATGGACAAATGTTGTAAATAGTCAACTGATTAATACTCATCAATTAAATCATGTTTGTTTGCAAATCAGTAAATTCAAATGTATGATGTGTATATATTGTTTTCTGAACAGGGTATTGTCAGTATATTGACAATGCTCCTGTGTGTGTTTGATCTTGGTTCAATGTTTAAGTCCAGTCTAAATTGTTATAATAATTTCAGTGATATGTTGTTATGATGTTAGTTCTGAATTCAGTGTGATTTTACAAATGTTGATTAGATGTAATTGTGTTAGAAGGTTTCATTCTTAGTTAGGATTCAGTCCAAAACTTTAGGATTGGTTGTAGCTGTCTTAAATTAGATTAATAATCAGGTTTGAACAGATTTTAAAAATCTGTATTGTTAGATTTTAAGTTTGACAGCAGTAATAATAGTAATCACAGTAGGATTCAGGGGACATTTTTGGGACAGAACAGTAAGGGTAATATGATAGCATAATGGGCTGAAAGTGGAAAGTTAGTGGCTATTATTTAAAGTGATAATGGGAAACAAAGGATAATGGGGCTGCTTAAAATGAGGATAGGATCATTTAAATTATTAAAAAGTAGTTTGTAATGGAACTTTCTGATTTTTAAAGAAGAAAAGGGGTCCAGGCAGCACTTAAAAGATAGGATCAGCCCTGTATAAATAGAGGGGGATTGGGACTGACTTAGGAGAGCCTTTCAGACAGAAAGAAAGGAAAGACAAGAAAAAATCAGATTTTAAGAGGAGAGTTCAGAAGAAAAAAATAGGAAGAGATTGAGAGATTTGAGGATCAGATTTTAAAGCAGATTTTAAGAGAGAATTTAAGAAAAATACACCTAGAGTGAGATAAAAGAAAAAATCAAGCAGAAAAATCAGATTCCTCTTGGAATCTGAAGAGGAAGAAGAAACAGAAAAGAAACCAAAAGAGAGTATTTGCACACACACACACACACACACAGTGAAGCTGAAACAGAAAAATAGAAAAGAAAAGAAAAATCCGAAACCTTGTTGTTCTTTTGGAATCTGTCCGGGTCTGTGTATTGATACTATTTGGTTTTAAAATCTGAAATTCTTTAAGAAGCTTTGCTCTTGTGAATCTGGGTTTCTCGGGTCTTATTATTGCTCAAATCTGTGGAAATACTGATATTCTGCCAGTATTTTGTTACTGCTGTAACTGCTGAAAACTTACTTCTTCTACCTTCATTTCCAGGTACTTATCTTCTAAATTCTATGTTGGAAAGAGATTCAGCATGACAAATCAATGAAGCTTGATTTGCAGTTTTATTTTCAATTTATCTAAGTTTGTTATTATAAATTTCAGTTTTTGTTTCATGTTGTTTCATATAGAAGTATGCTTGACATGTTAATTATCAGTTGATCATTCTCTTTTGAAATTCATATAAGTGTTGTAATAATATTATCTATTCTAGAATTTCATTATAGTTATGATTGAATTGTTAAGATAGGGAACATGGCATGAAGTTGGCTATTAGTTAAATCCTATGACATTGTTAGTCAGGTATAGAGTATTCTGAAATATCAAGAAAATGCATGGTTAGTGTATTTCGATTGTTTGGTTGTGGATTAAGGTTAGATGTTGTTAGTTGAATAAAGAGTAGTATAAAAATGTCAAAAACCATATTGCTAGTTTATTCTAATACCTGATTTAGTTATGGATTGAATGATGTGAGTTGTACGTTCATATATGGCATGATAACAGGTATATATAGAACCATTAATGGATGATGAGTTGATGTATCTCATTATGATGTTAAAATGCTCTGAATGTTTCAGACGTACAACTATGTTGCATGTAAGGCAATATTATTAATCGATTTATAATTCCCTTTCTTATCAATTTGATGCCTATTTACCATCGTAAATAAATTAATCTAATTTCGCCTATTAGATTAAAACAAGTATATGAGAATGATATGAGAGTATAAGCATGAATCGCAACATTTTATATCAAGGGTAAGTAGAAATAGAATTTCCATTAAATAAAAAATAATAATGAAAAATTCTTCAAAAATATCCCTTGCCTCTATAAAACATTTTTTTTTGTAGTTGCACATGTAATTCATTTTTGGGTATATACATATATATATATATATATATATATATATATATATATATATCATATTTACGAGAAAGTGGTATTTTTAATCATACTTCGTTTATTTTACTCCTAAAATTTGAATAGTGTGGATGAATATAATTTATACTCGGAAATTATAGTCAACGGGCAATATTTAATAAATTGTGAATTCTTTTAAGAATTTAAAGGCATCCCCTAAAATGTGAATTTTTCAGGAATTTCATATAAAAAATGTGTAGATATAATAAACAATTTTGTGGAAAATCCATTATATTATTACAAAAATTTTGCGCAATTAGGGATGCGTTCGCGTACCCTGTCTATATTTTAAAAGCAATTAATACCCTGTCTATATTGCTCGAAGTTGCGCGAACGCATAATCCGAATTTGCTTTTAAAAATATAATCAGGTTACGCGAACGTATCCCTAATCGCGCAAAATATTTGTAATGGTATTATGGATTTTCCACAAAATGTTTATTATATTCATACATTTTTATGTGAAAATCATGAGAAATTCCCATTTTTGAGATGCCCTTAAATTCTTTGAAAAGAATTCACAATTTATTAAATGTTGATCGCTGATTATATTTTCGCGTATTAATTACATTCCTCCAAGCTATTCAAATTTAAAGATAAGAATAAACATATGATTAACACTATTTTTTAGTAAATACAACATATGTATACTAAAAATGTGAATAGCGTATGAAACTAAAAAAATCAATTCTTGAAAGGAAATGATATTTTCGAAGAATTCTCATTATTCTTTTTGCAACGAATGCTATTTTTTCACTCTTAAAATTGTTACACGTTATAACTCTAATCTACTTCTATATCGCTTGTTCTTAATCCGATATGCATGATTATTTTAGTTAATTCTGCTTATGATTGAGTTTGGGATATACATAATCGAAACGATTTCTATTCTCAACCTATGCGAACTATTGGAAAATGCTAACTTTCGCATTGTAAAATTCCTAGGCCCTTTGTTATTAAGAAAGAGAACAAATCTACCTGTTGACTTAATAAAATGATATTGCATACAACATTATTCGCCATATTTTGACCTTGTGAACATAGCGGATTTTACTAATGCAACTTTCAACTATTGATTGTAAACATAACCATTGTTATGCCATAATATAACAAAATGCAACCAACATCACCTAGCTTTAAACAACAACTAACTAACTAACAAAATAAACCAATAATGTATTTTTTCTTGATATTTCCATATTATGCTGTACCTAACTAATAATACCATAAAGTTTAAATAATGGCCATCTTTCTGCCATGTTCCCTATTTTGACAATTAAACTACACTAATGAGATTTCAAAATGGATAACACTTATTACAAAACTTTTATACGAATTTCAAAATAAGACAATTAACTTATAGTCATCGTGTCGAACTCACTACTAATTAATCAATATGAAACAAAGCTGAAATTTAAACTAACAAACTTAAATGAATAGAAAACAGAATTACAATTCGAGCTTCATTTATTTGTCACGTTGAAGCTTTTCATGACAGGAGTTTACAGATATGTACCTGGAAACGAGGGAAGAAGAAATGAATTTCAGCAGTAATGGCAGCAACAAAATAGGCAGAAAATGCCAAATAACGCAGCTGATTTTGAGCACAATCAACGAGTCCCGTGAAACCAGACCAATAGTAACAGAGATTTGAGAAAAAAATTCATACTTAAACCACACAGTATCAATAAACAAACACGGACAGATTCCAGGAAAAATATGTTTCGGGTTTTTCTTTCCTTTTTCTATATCTGTTTCAGATTGTGTGTGTGTGTGTGTGTTCTCATTCTTCTATTTCTTTTTGTTTTCTTCTTTCTTTTTAGATTGTTGTTTCTGATTAGTATGTGTTTCTTTTCTTAATTTCTATCTTTTCCCTCTGTGTATCTCTCTGTGTATATGTATCTCTGTGTGTATTCCCTAATGCCTTAAAAATCAGATCCCTTCTTCTAATGTTTGTCCCTGTATTTATACAGGTCTGCCCCCCTCTCTTAAGTGCTGCCTGGACCCCCCTTTTGTTATCTAAGGCAGATTTTCCCTTAAAATCTGCCACTGAACTGCTTTTTCTTATTCAAACAGCACTAAGGATACCTTTACTTTATTTTCAGCCCCTCAACTTCCTTTGGTTTCCTATTATCCTATTAGAATAACAGCCACTAACATTCCACTTCCAGCACACTAGCACTAACACTGTTTTTTACTGTTTCATTCCCAGAAATGCCCTGAAATCCTACTGTTATTACTGCCCATTAATACAAAATTAGAATCTATTACAAAATAGATTTTAAAATCTGTCCAGGCTTAATTATCCTTCTGATTTAAACAGCTAGAACCAATCCTAATCAACTTCCTAACACATTTGTATCTACCCAACCCCTGTAAACTTGAATTCAAACCCAACATCACAACAACATTATACTGAATTCAACATAACAAGTTAAACTGAACTTCAACATTGAACTAAGATCAAACAAACATAGGAGCATTGTCAATATACTGACAATGCCCTGAAACTTAATGTTCAGGAAACAACATATACACAACATTTATTTTGACAGACTTATTGATTTACAAACGAGTATTAATCAACTGACTATCAAATACGAAACAACTGATTACAACAAAATAACCCATCCAAAACAGGTTGTTTCAATCAACATTTTCAGAAACAGGATTTATAACACAACTAATCAACGAACTTAATCGAGTCGATTACACACATTGTAAATAATCATAACCAACAGAAACAATTGTATAATTCTGATCAAATAGACGGGTATGAGATAGAATTATGGAATCAACTAAACAAATATGAAAAATTACACAGGTTATTAAAACAAACAACTATACATACGTAGGAAACAAAAGAAATAGGAGAATACCTCTGAATCTTCAATTTCATACGGACTCAAACTCAACTTGGATTCAGACTTTTGAAATCAAACAGACCTTAGTCGAAGTATTTTCAACTGAAAATACTTCGACTAAGGTCGATTAAACCTCAATCCCTCGCTTGAATTGAAAAAATTCCAAGATTGGAAATATTTTAGGGTTTCAGATTCTAGGATCTTAAATTCGAACACTTCTGGGCAGATTCGAAGGGAACCAAAGATGACACAAGGGTGAGGGAAGCCTAGGGGTCATTTGGTGTTAATTTGGAAGGAATCTGAGTGAGTTCATATTTGATTCGAACCTTCAAAAGAAGATTCGAAGAGTTCTGAGGGGATTCGAACCAAACCAACACTAGATCCATAGCTAGGGTAGTTAGGGGAAGCTACGGTGTGAATTTGGAGACCATCGGAGAGGGTTGAGTTTTCAGACCAACCTTCGATTTAAGATTCGAAGAGTTGGGGTCTGATTCGAAGGAAACTAAGGCCAGATCCGTGAAGAGGAGGTTGTGAGGAGTCTGGGGTGTTAAGGTGATGACCGGCGGCGTTGTTTCCGCCGGGTTTCAGGCGATGGGATGCTAGGGAAGCTAGGGTTAGGGGTGTGTTTGAAGACGATGATGAACAGGAGAGGAGGGGGGTGTTTAGTTAGGGGAGTCGGGGTAAGGATTTGGGGTTTATATAGGGGGAAGGTGGATTGATCTTGACCGTTGGATCTAACAGAATAGATGGCCAAGATCAGTTCATTTAGCCAAACGATGTCGTTTGGTTTAATGCTGGGGTCGGGCTGAATCGGGGCAGTGGGTCGGGTAAGGGTTACGGGTAAGGGATGTGGGATCTCAACCGTTGGTTGGATTTGATCCAACGGCCCTTGATGAAGGATGACCAAACGCCGTCGTTTGGTTTGTTTGAATTGGACCGGACATGGGGGTGTTGGGATTGGGCTGTGGAGGGTTGAAATTGTTTGGGCCTGATTTTTGTTTAGGACTTTTGGCCCAGATCCGTTTTGCCCATTATTTTTCACTTTTTTTTTAATTTCCAATTTTATTCTTTAATTATTAAAATCCTAATTAAAATTATAAAAACAAAATTACTCTTTAAAAATATTAATTATTTTTTAACAACTATTAACACATAGACAAAACATTAATCACACAATGACATAATTAAATGATAAAAATAAGGTAAATGCATATTTTTGTGATTTTCTTTTAATTATCTTTTGAATGCATAATTAAGTCCTAGATATGCATGTAACATTTTTATTTTATTTTAATTTTGTTTAATTATAACAAAGCAAACATTTACGGACAAAACACAAATAATTAACAAACGCAACACAAATTCTAAAATTGCACACTAAAAGAAATTAATTTTATTTTTGATTTATTTTGGAGTAGTTTTTGTGAGGCAAAAATCACGTGCTCACACCCGTCCCTTAGCCCACATTACAACCATGAAAAAGTCCTAATTGATTTTGGACCGAGCTAGCTTATATTAGTAGAGATTTACATTAAGGACAAGCTTATGGTACCAATTGCATGCATGTGACCTCTTTTGTGAGAGTGAGTGATTTCCTTGATATATGTGAGTATATGAATTGAATGTGGTGGATTGAACTCAGTTTTTGTTGATATAATTGTGAGGGCATATGGTTCGTGACGGAAAAGCAAGTCTTGACTTCTGTGTAGAGTACTTTGAGGAAGTGTGAATATTGCATGGCACTTGAGAGTCGACTTTGAGGCTAGGATTGTTCACTGCTAGGCGTAATACATGTACATTGTTCTAGGTGTAATGCGTTAAGGGAAATGGTTGAGTGAAGGATTCTCTAGAGAGTATAGTTGATTGCTCGAGGACTAGCAATGAATTAAGTGTGGGGTGTTGATAATAGGCGAAATCTAGGTGATTTAGCTATTGTTTATGCTTCCGCTTGATTATATTCCAATGACATATTATGGTTAATTGATGAAAAATAGGCTCTAATTGTGATATGTATACATTGCAGGATGAGGAGCCTATATGATGCTCTCAAGAGGATATTGGAATGATTTATGAGCAAGAACAACCCCTCGGAGTTGAGTGCGTGCAAGGACGAGACGAAAAAATGGACGAAATCAAGCTCCAGGTGCACGAAGCCGCGCAGGAGTTCGCGCGTAAGAAAGGCCGAGGCAGAAACGTGCGAAGAAACACGCAAAGTTATGCGTGAGCTCGCGCGTGTCCGGTCCGGAAAAACGTTATTTAGGGCTAAAATTGGAAATCTGGAGAGAAACCAACTTAACCTATATAAAGTCAAGCTCGCCCAAGGTTAAAGGAGAAAGGTTTTCATAGTTTAGTGCAAGAAATAGAGAGGCAAGGAGGAGTTTTGACCATCAAGTTCTTCTTTTCTTCTCTTGTTTTTGCTATTTTGTGAAGAAATTGAACTTATTTGTGATGAACACTAGTATGAGTGGCTAAGACCCATTGTTCTAGGGTCATGGGGAAAACATGAATGTTGTTGTTTGAACTTTAATTCGACAAAGTCGATTTATCATATTGGGTTGTTTATTTAATTATGTTCTTAATTATTTTGCTGAGTAGCTAACAGTGAAATACTATTTACGAATCTTTAGTTGAACTCGAAAGTGGGAACTTTAGATTGCATATAAAATTAAATAGAGTAAGTTCTTGAACCCGGGTCTCGGGGAACGGATTCGCAATTGGGATAGACATATACCCAATTGCCTTGTTTGGTTGAAATACAGGAATTGTAAATGTGTTCTTGTTAATCTTAATTCCATAGACATATAGGCATTGAGTTGACTTGAATAGGTGAGTAAGAACTCGACAGATTCTTATGAGTAATATCAACCATGTCAATCAATAACCCAAATAAATTGATTAGTCATTTTAAGCCAAGAACACAACACGATTGTTAACTATGCCCGTGACTCTGGAATATCCTCTCCTACTGTTTGTTACTCGAAATTGCTATTCGTTTGGTTACTTGCTTTAGTTAGATTAATTCTTTATAGTTTAAGTAGTAAAATAATTACATCTCTCTTTTGTGAACAATCTCTTGGGTAGATAAAGAAATTGGGTTTGAATCAGTCAACAGTTAATCATAAGTCTTCGTGGGAACGACACTCTACTCACTACTCTATTACTTGACAATCACGTGCACTTGCATGAGTGTTTTTGGTCGCAACAATATATATATATCCTATTATCACGGCCATATGGTACCTTGTATCGTACTAGTCCATAATTATCGGGTAGTATCGCTCGACCCGTACTTTATCCCAAATTGGCCATTTTCAACGAAACTCATTTTCTTTAATTCGTGTACCCTTTTATCCTTCATGACACTTATTTCTCGCTTGTTATAATTAGCGTAACTACACTAACCTCAAGATAATCTCATCCCCGAGACTATGCCGATTAACTGAAGACGAAACTTTTAACGTACGAAAACATGAGATGTAACATCCTTCCCCCTAGAAACATCCATACTCGAATGTTCAACTCCCCATGATCTATATAACTTTGGCAGGGTCGCCTTTGTATCAACACTACTACCAATTCTCCCCGTAGAAGCTTAATAACCCAATGCCACACAGGGCCACAATTATGAATAACGACAATGGCCTCACACGACCAACGACAATAACCAACACAAGAATTTATACACGTTCCTTATGGTTATGATGTCTCAATCGGACCCTTCTCTGGAGGAGGAAATAAGTAGGGATATCTAGACTTCATGTCTTCCTCGGCCTCTTAAGTCATTTATTCCACATTGTTGTTCCTTCAAAGTACTTTCACAGAGGCTATCTCCTTATTCCGTAGCTTGCGGATTTGTCGGTCTAGGATGGTAACCGGAATTTTCTCGTATGACAGGTCCTCTATAATCTGTACATCATCTGTGGCACCACTCGGGCAGGATCGCCAATGCACTTCCTTAACATAGATACGTGAAAAACCGAATGGATAGACTCCATTCCGAGGGCAATTCTAACTCATTAGCTACTTGGCCCACTCTCCGAATGATCCTATAAGGCCCAATATACCATGGGATAAGTTTGCCTTTCTTGCCAAACCTCATCACATCCTTCATAGGGGACACCTTTAAGAATACCCAGTCATCAACCCCGAACTCTAAATCTCGTCTCCGCACATCAGAATATGACTTCTGACGACTCTAAGCTGTCAATAGTCGTTTCCGGATAAGCTTTATTTTTTCTATGGCTTGTTAAACCAGGTCTGGCCCATGTAATCCAGATTCTCTAACATCAAACCACCTTATAGGTGACCTACACTTCCGCCCGTAAAGAGCTTCGTATAGAACCATCTGAATACTGGAATGGTAGCTATTATTATATGTGAACTCAATAAGTGGCAGATGATCATCCCAACTACCTTTGAAGTCCATTACACAAGCTCGTAACATATCCTCCAGTGTCTGAATAGTATGCTCAACATGTCTATCTGTCTAGGGATGAAATACTGTACTAAGACTTACTTGAGTCCCCAATCCTTTTTGGAAGGACCTTCAGAAGTTAGATGTAAATTGAGCTCCTCTATCCCAGATAATAGATACAGGGACACTATGCAGTCGTATTATCTCCTTAATATAAAGCATTACATAATCCTCTGAGGAATATGTAGTTCTAACGGGCAGAAAATAGGCTGACTTTGTAAGCCTATCAACAATCACCCATATCGAATCAAACTTATGCTCGGTATGAGGTAAGCCTATGATGAAATCCATATTGATTATTTCCCATTTCCAAGTCGAAATCTCCACAGCCTACAATAATCCACCGAGTTTTGATGCTCAATCTTAATCTTCTGAAAGTTAGGACACTGAGCAACAAATTCTTCTATATCCTTTTTTATTCCGTCCCACCAATATACTTTCCTGATATCATGATACATCTTTGTCGCTCCTGGATGGATAGAATAACGAGAATAGTGAGTTTATCCCATAACCTGCCGACGCAGCCCTGCAACATTAGGCACACATAATCGCCCTTGATATTTGAGGACCCCATCTTCTGTAATTTCAAACGTTGTCTTCTCCTTCTGAAGGGTGGTATCCCTGTAATGAACTAACACTGGATCCTCGTACTGGCGTTCCTTCACTTCAGTTACTAAAGAGGATGTTGTTGTATCCTGAATAGTAATTCTAATATCACCTGAGTCTAGTAACCGAACTCCAAGACTAGCTAGCTGATGAACCTCATGGGCTATTCCCCTCTTTTCTAGTTGTAAATACGACAGGCTACCCATAGATCTACAACTGAGGGCATCGGCTACGACGTTCTCCTTCCCCGGATAGTATAAAATATCAACGTCATAGTCTTTAAGTAGCTCCAACTATCTCCTTTGATGTAGATTCAATTCCTTTTGCTTGAAGATGTACTAGAGGCTCTTATGATCCGTATAGATATCAACATCAATGCCATACAAGTAGTGCCTCCACATTTTTAGTGCATGAATCACCGTGGCTAACTCTAAATCGTGGGTCGGGTAGTTCTTCTCGTGCTTTCTTATTTGTCTAGAAGCATAAGCCACAACCTTACCATGTTGCATCAGCACACAACCCAACCCAACGCCTGAAGTATCACAATAGATAACGTAACTATCGGTCCCTTCTAGAAGTGTTAGAACCAGTGCTGACTTTAATCTGTCCTTTAATGCCTGGAAACTCCGTTCGCAAGCATAAGTCCATTGAAACTTTGCTCCATTCTAAGTCAACTTTTTCAAAGGTGCTGAAAGGGAAGAAAATCCCTCTACAAATCTCCTATAATAACCTGCTAAACCGAGGAAGCTACGAACCTCCGTCGGTGTTGTGGGTCTAGGCCAAATCTTCACTGCCTCAATCTTTTGTGTATCCACCCGGATGCCTTCACCCGAAATGATATGCCCAAGGAAAGCTACAGTGTTTAATCAGAATTAACATTTAGAGAATTTTGCATACAACTTCCCCTTTTCTAGAGCTCTGAGCACAGTACGTGTCATGACCCAAACCGATGGGCCGCGACGGGTGCCTGAGTCCTACCTGTCAAACATCCCTAAGCATGCGTCTAAGATATGAACCTGAATAACATCTGCTGAATACGAAAATAACACACATAAAGGACACCTACCAACAAGGCATATGTACGTATACATGCAGAATACAGTGGGCGAGCCGGCAAGGCTGCTATAGACAACTATACATTCAAAACTAAAAGCCGATAAGGCCACATACAACCCAACTAGACATAATGTCTACAAACCTCTAATATAAATATAACTATACAAAGACGGGACTGAGCCACGTCATACCCATATATATATATATATATATATATATATATATATATATATATATATATATATATATATATATATATATATATATATATATTATATATATATATATATACACAAACGTATCGTACCAAAATCAAAAGCAGCTCCGGATCAAGTGGAGCACGCCAACTCTCGCTGATCAGGGATCCTAAGAAGGGGGACCGTCAACTTACCTACCTGTACCTGCAGGCATGAAACGTAGGACCCGTGAAATAGGGCGTCAGTACAAAAAATATACTGAGTATGTAAGGCGTGAAAATTAGTACGTAAAAGACATAGATGAAACATGGAATAAAGAAACACATCTTTAAATCTGAATAAATTTGTAAATTCTGAAACAATTATAATGTCATGCATATGCGTATAAATGTAGTGTCATGCATAGGTAATGGTGTACATAATATCATCAAGCCACTGTGGGCATCCCATCATATTGTCTTGGCCACTGTGGGCAACATCATCAACATATACCAGCTGATCAGGTGGTGATGCGTATATAACGTCGTAACCTTTTTCCATATCCTATATACATATATATGCATATATAACGCCAGCTTGTCATGGGTCAATGCACATGTATAAATGGGTGAAATGCATGAAAAATACGTAAAAATCTCAATATTCCTTCCGGATAAACATTTTCAACTGCATATTATTCTGAGACCCATGGAAAGAAGATAATAATAATTCACATAGGGAAATCAAGAATATTGACACCCCTAGTATTTCTATGAATAGAGTAATTTATGAAAACTATGCATTTACTCGTTTCCTCAGTATAATTTAGACCACGCCAAAAGAAAGAAGCGATGGCCTTAACATACCTGGAGTAGGGAAAACTCCGTATAATATTTCGTTGGGAACCTTCGTGGATTGAACTTAGAACCCAAAAATCGGATTAAGCTTCTGCGTTTTGAAATTGATGAACGAAATCTTGGTTTTGATTCCTTGAAATTTTTGAATGAAATTGCTTCCGATCTCATGAAGCTTTTATTTTGGAATGACACTTAGCTTCTGCTTATCACATTTCTTTGAACTAAAATTTGTTATATCAAAAGTGATTTATGGGGTGTTATGATTCCTAGAATGAGATAACAATTAGAAGTCTTATCTGGGTTAAATTAAGTTTTATTTAATCCTTAGGTGTAGACACCTATTCATAACTTGTTATGATTCATCTTCTAGATTGGTGGCCTTGTGCCACGTGGGGAGCGGGGGCATAATTTATAATTTAATAATTTTTTTATCCACTTATTAGTTAACTGGGTAATTTCCTGTTATCCGATAATTAATCAATTACCTGAATAATTTAAAAATTACCATAATTTACTTAAAATTCTACTTATTTTTAATATACTTATATACTTTATACATTATACTACCGTGGTCATATGGTACCTTGCATGGTACTAGTTCATAATTATCGGGTATTATCGCTCGACCCGTATTTTATCCCAAATTGGCCACTTTCAACAAAACTCGTTTTCTTTAATTCATGTACTCTTTTATCCATCATAATACTTATTTATCGCTTGTTATAAATAGCGTAAATACGTTAATGTCAAGATCATCTTATCCTCGAGTCTACGTCAATTAACCGAAGACGAAACTTTTAACGTACGAAAATGCGATATGTAACAGTACGCAAATGATCTGCATGTTCAGCCTCTAAATGAGAATACACTAATATATCGTCGATAAATACAATTATGAACAGATCTAAAGAGGGCATGAGCTCACAGTTCATCAAATCCATGAATACTTCTGGGGCATTGGTCAAACCGAATGACATAACCCAAAACTCAAAATGCCCATATCTAGTCCTGAATACTGTCTTCGGAATATCTTCATCCTTAACCCTTACCTGATGGTACCCGGACCTCAAGTCTATCTTTGAAAAACACTTGGTGCCTTGTAACTGATCAAATAAATCATCAATTCTAGGGAGCGGGTACTTATTCTTGATCGTCACCTTATTCAACTGCCTATAATCAATACTCATTTGTAAGGAACCATCTTTCTTTATCACAAACAACACAGGTTCTCCCCACAGTGACGTACTAGGTCTGATAAAACCTTTTTCAAGCAAGTCCCTTAGTTGTTCCTTTAACTCTTTCAGCTCTGCGGGGGCCATTCTATAGGGGGAATAGATTTTGGATGAGTATCTAGTAGTAGGTCAATGGCAAACTCAATTTCTCGCTCTGGCGGAAGACCCGGAAGTTCATTAGGAAACTCATTAACCACTGGGATGGACTGAATGGTTGGTGACTCCACTTCCACATCCTGAACCCGAACCAAGTGATAAATACAGCCCTTTCTGATCATCTTCCTTTCCTTGAGATAGAAAATGAATCTTCCTCTCGGTGATGCCGTATTACCTTTCTACTCCAAAACAGGCTCCCCTGGAAATTGAAATCGGACTATCTTTGATCTACAATCAACGTTGGCATGACAAGAAGCCAACCAATCCATACCCATTATAACATCAAATTCTACCATATCTAACTCGATTAAGTATGCTATGGTAGGTCGACCATGAACTACTATTATACAACCCCTATATACCTGCATAGCTATCACTGAGTCCCCAACAGGTGTAGACACCTCAAAAGGTTTAACCAATTCAGGTTTTATTTCAAATTTACTAGCAACCAACAGAGTAACTTATGATAAGGTGGAACCTGGGTCAATCAGTGTATATACATCATATGAGGAGAGTAATAATATACTTGTAACAACATCAGGCGATGACTCCTGGCCCTGTCGTCCTACCAACACATAAATGCGGTTCTGAGGGCTGCTCAAGCAAGATGCTCTACCTATGCCTCTACCATGACTCATTGGTGCCTGGGGACCTTACCTAGGAGGGCGTACTGATGATGACGAACCAGCTACAGATCCCGATGGCTGAGCTATACTTGCATCACCTCATCGGACAATCCCTTATAATGGCACGGATAACTACAAGTATAACAAATACCTAACCCCATACGGCACTGGCCGGTATGCTGCTTACCACATTGAGCACATTGTGGCAAGGGCGGCCTCATCTGATTTGACTCACCCCTATACTGAGAACCCGAGGCCCTAAAATTCAGACCAGACCCTGAATATGTAGAACGATCAAATCTATTACTGCCAAACTGAGGGGGCGCGCTAGCCGATGGCTGGGATGGATACCTCGGGTACTGCTGCCTCTAACCACCTCGAAACTCACCAGAAGGACCCAAAGACCTCGCTCTCTTATTCTAGGCTCTATAATGCTCACGATCAGCCCTTTACTTCTGTTTACGCTCCTCTACACCCTGAGCGTATGCCTGAATACGAGAAATATCCATGTCTGGCTGAAGTGAGAGTGACATACAATCGTTAAGCAGGTGAGGCTCTAATCCCATCACGAGCTGGTGAACCCGATCCTCCATCTTAAATATAATAGTGGGAGCATACCTAGCTAACAAATCAAACTAAAGACTGTACTCCCGAACACTCATGTTACCCTGTCGAAGGGACAAGAACCTATCAATTCTAGCCCGCTTAAGCTCTGGTGGCAGATAATAACGAAGAAAAGCTTCTGTAAACTCCTGCCATACTGCTGGAGGGGCATCCTCACCTTTGGACAATTCCCAAGACTCGTACCAATTAACTGCAACATCTCGGAGTCTATAGGAAGCTAGCTCAACTAACTCAGTCGTAGTGGCCTTCATTACCCTTAATGTCCTCTATACTCTATCAATAAATACCTAAGGGTCCTCATTCGGATCTACCCCAGTGAATATCGGAGGGTCTAAATTAATGAAGCCATGAACCCTCGCACTAATGGACCTATCTGCATGATCAATACCTATTTTCAGACGTCGAGCCTGCAGACTACTAATCGGATTAATAGTTGAATAATATCTCTCATCTCCTGCCCCAGTGCATCTGGCTGAGGTGTTGAATGTACAAAGGCGGGCGCTAGAGCTGGTGCCCTTTGGAGCTCTTCTAGGAAGGGTGGGGTATATGAAGTCTGAGATGGAACCTCGCCATGAGACTCTCCCCGAGCCCTGGTAACTCGTGGCGCTCGACTAGTTGTCTCACCAGGCACTGACTTTTCCTTCTGGGCGGTCGTACTCTTTGGAGGCATCGCTGAAAATATAACATATCGTTAGGAACATGAATTCTTGTATCGCACGATCTGAGATAAAAAGAGAGGATAACATCCTATATATCCTGTAGCCTTCTGTCTATAAGTGTGGTGCACAACACACCCATAAACAAGACTCTACTAGACATGGTCTGTAGACAACCCTAGGATAGAACGGCTTTGATACCACTTTTGTCACGACCCAAACCGATGGGCCGCGACGGGTGCCCGAGTCCTACTTGTCAAACACCCCTAAGCATGCGTCTAAGATATAAATTTGAATAACATCTGCTGAATTATGAGAATAATGTACATGAAGGAAATCTGCCCAAAAAAACATACATTCATATACGTGCAACTTACGTAGGGCGAGTCGACAATGCTGCTATAGACAACTATACATCTCGAAACTGGAAGCCAGCAAGGCCACATACTATCCAACTAGACATATTGTCTACAGACCTCTAATAGAAATATAACTGTACAAAGACGAGACTGAGCCACGTCATACCCATATATATATATATATATATATATATATATATATATATATATATATATATATATATATATATATATATATATATAACTGATCTAGGATCCTAAGGGGGGGACCGTCAGCTTGCCTACCTGCACATGCGGGCATGAAATGCGGGCCCCGTGAAATAGGGCATCAATACGAAAAATGTACTGAGTATTTAAGGCATGAAAATTGGTATGTAAAAGACATAGATGAAACATGGAATAAAGAAACACATCTTTAAATCTGAATAACTTTGTAAATTCTGAAACATTTATAATGTCATACACGTGCGTATAAATGTCGTGCCATGCATAAGTATAGGTGTACATAATATCATCAAGCCATTGAGGGCATCCCATCATATCATCTCGGCCACTGTGGGCAACATCATCAACATATACCAACTGATCAGGTGGTGGTGCGTATATAACGCCGTAACATTTTCTCATATCCCATATACATATATTTACATATATACGTGTATATAACTCCATCTGGTCATGGGCCAATGCACATGTATAAATGGGTGAAATGCATGAAAAATACGTAAAAATCTCAATATTCCTTCCGAATAAACTTTTTTAACTACTTATTATTCTGAGACCCATGAACAGAAGATAATAATAATTCACATGGGGAATAAAAAATATAGACACCCCTAGTATTTCTATGAATAGAGTAATTTATGGAAACTGTGCGTTTGCCCGTTTCTTCAGTATAATTTGGACCATGCCAAAAGAAAGAAGGGATGACCTTAACATACCTGGAGTAGGAAAAACTCCATATAATATCCCGTTGAAAATCTTCATGGATTGAACTTAGAACCCCAAAAATTAGATTAAGCTTCTGCGTTTTGAAATTGTTGAATGAGATTAGCTTCTGTTCTTTTTTGAATTTCTTGAATCGAACTTAGCTTCTGTTTCTTTAAACAAATTGAGTCCTTATACTTTGAAGACTTTGGACTATGAAAATGCAATATCCTTACCTTTGGATTTTTGATGTTTTGGTCTCATTTTGTCCAAATGAATGGATAATACCCTTTTAGTTGCTAAATCCCATTAATTCTTAGGTAGCCACATAGGACAATATAAATGCTTAGTCACTTCCAATATTTGTGGCTTCTTGCCACGTTTTAGGGGAATAATTTATAAATTTTTATCCACTTATTAGTTAATTGGTAATATCCCGTTAACCGGTAATTAATCAATTACCCGTATAATTAAGAATTATCTCAAATTATCTAAAAATACTACTCATTTTTAATATTATCACGATCATATGGTACCTTGTATGGTACTAGTCCATAATTATCGGGTAGTATCGCTCGACCCGTACTTTATCCCAAATTGGTCATTTTCAACGAAATCGTTTTCTTTAATTCGTGTACCCTTTTATCCTTCATGACACTTATTTCTCGCTTATTATAATTAACATAACTACACTAACCTCAAGATAATCTCATCCCCGAGACTACGTCGATTAACTAAAGACGAAACTTTTAACGTACGAAAACACGAGATGTAACAACCATAATTCATGGTTCCTCTCAAATATTTCATTAGTCTATCTAATGTAGACCAATACTCTCTGTTGGGTTATGAGTATATCTACTCAGTCTACACACAATATATGCTATATTAGGCCTTGCAAAATTCATTAAATGCATCAGACTCCCAATAATCTGAGCATATTTAGACTGAGCAACTAGGTCACCATTATTCTTTTTCAACTAAGAGTTAGCATCAAAAGGAGTGCTCACTGTTTTGACATTAAAATATTCAAACTTCTTAAGAAGTCTCTCAACATAATATTTTTGTGATAATATTATGCAATCTTCACTCCTTATAACTTTGACTCTCAATATCATATTTACTTCACTCAGATCTTTTATATCAAAATTAGAAGACAAAAATAATTTAGTACTTTGCACAATATTTAAACTTGTACCAAATATAAGCGTGTCATCAACATATAGATATATTATCACATAATCATTGTCTACCACTTTAGTATAAATACACTTATCCACCTAATTGAGGAAAAACCGTCTCCCAGTAAGACTTGTTCAATTTCTCATACCACTGCTTAGGATCTTGTTTAAGGCCATAAAGAGATTTAATTAATTTACAAACTTTATTTTCTTGTCCAGGAATGATACAGCCTTCAGGTTGAACCATAGAAATTTCTTCTTCTAAATCACCATTTAGAAAAGTAGTTTTGACATCCATTTGTTGGATAAAAAGCTTACGGATTGAAGCTAATGCAATTAAAATTCGAATAGAAGAAATTTTAGTCACTGGTGCAAATGTATCAAAATAATCCATATTTTATTTTTGCCAAAAATCCTTTTGCTACTAACCGAGCTTTATATTTATCTCAAATTTCTTTTTGAAAATTCATTTACAACCAATAGGCTTTGCACCAAGAGGTAAATCAGTTAAAATCCATGTATTATTTTTCAAAATAGAATCGATTTCAACTTTTATTGCCTCTTTCCAATATTTAGCATCTGACGAAGATATAGCTTCAAAATAATTTGATGGTTCATTATTGACAAGAAAAGTTTGAAAATCATTTCTATAAGAAAAATATTCTTTCCTAGGCCTTTTGCTCCTTCTCAATTCCTCATTAGAGGTAATTTCACTATTTCTTTTATATGAGACATTTTATCAGACAATGGATACATATAGTCAAAGAACTCAACATTTTTTATCTCAATTATAGTATTGTAATCAAGCACATCACTTTTTAAAACAAGAAATCTATATGTAGCACTATGTTCAGCATATTCAATAAGCATGCAATCAGTAGTTTTAGAACCTATTTTCCTCTTTTTAGGTTCAGGCAAAAGAACTTTAGCAAGGCACCCCCATACTTTTAAATATTTCAAGTGAGGTTTATAATCTTTCCATAATTCATAAGAAGTTTTGCCGGTTCTTCTATGTGGTATTCTATTTTGTAAGTGATATGCAGATAAAATAACTTCACCTCACAAATTATCAGGAGGATTAGAACTAACTAACATAGAGTTCATAATCTCTTTCAATGTTCTATTTTTCCTTTCAACTACTTCATTTGATTCAGGTAAATAAGGCGGAGTTACTTCATGAATTATTCCATTCTTTTCACAAAAATCATTTAAAGATAAATATTCTCCACTTCTATCAGATCTAATTCTCTTGATTTTTCTACTAAGTTGATTTTCAACCTCAGTTTTATAAGAAATAAAAGCGTCATATTTATTTCTAGGCAAATACAACTTAGTATATCTAGAAAAATCATCAATAAAAGTCACATAATATCTTTTACCACCTCTAGTCATAGTCTGTTTTAAGTCGCCTAAATCAGTATGAATCAAGGATAATAGTTTAGCTTCTCTATTTACAGAAAAATAAGTCTTTCTAGTACTTTTAGCTTCAGCACATATTTCACACTTGTTAATATTATTTGAGTCTAAATCAGATATTAATCCTAGCGACTGCATTTTGTTTATATACGCGACATTAACATGTCCTAATCTAGCATGCCACAAAGAAATTGACTCAACTATATAAGCAGAAGAAGATGCATTTTTATTGCTAGTATCGAAAATATTAAGCACAAATAAACCATGGTTACAATATTCATTGCCCTCAAAAATATCATTTTTGGTCAATATGACCTCATTATTTTTAAATGAAACCTTCACTCCAACTTTTCCTAATAACCCCACAGAAACCAAACTGGTTTGGATATTATGAACATGCAATACATCACTCAGTTGTCACAATCCAATTTAGGATCGTGATCGACGCTTCAGAGCAAGTGCTCCCAAATAAGCCTTATCGGTATTTTATAGAAAAACGGACAGAGTTTTCCCAATTTTTGAACTATTCAAAAATTTTCCTGTCTCATGAACAAGTAACACCCAACCAATATTCACCTAAATCAATCAAAAACTTCATCAACTAACCACAAACAATTCTCCACCACTATTAATCAACTATTTGCAGCACAATAATATTAAATCCATCTCTAAAATATGATAAGAAAGTATAATACTAGTCACATGTCTAAATAATGAACCAATACTCACGATACTAATGAAAATGACCAACGGAGCGACTCTAAGAGTTTTACAGAAAATGCCTGTAACAAATAAATAAAAAATTTGCCCACGTGAATAAATGTGGGGCTCACCAAGAACTATCAAATTGTGCGCTCTAACTAACGAGATCCTGCTTGCGTCAACTGATGTCTCTGGAAAAAAAATAGCAAGAAGTGAGTCGCTAGCTCACTGAGTAATAACACTTACCCACAACCATTTTTAATTAGGGACAAGTCAGAAAATATGCTAGTATATCAAACATAAAATATCATAAGAATGCCCTTTTAAAAACAATAAACAATTTTCAGTCTCATCATGTTTTTCATGTAATATAATTCAATTGATAATTCAGTAATAAACTTGATGAACACTGTGTCATATCAAATCTTTGTGTTTGGGAGGTTTACAAGAAAAGATCATGTAATCTATATTACTGTGTGGGCCCCTTCATAAAAGAAGTCAAATATAACTGTAGGTCCTTACTCGAGGGAAAACTATAACTGTATACTAGTTATACCTTCACACTAGCGAGGGGTGTAACTGTAATCGGTAATCTGTAAATACAAGGTGCACCAGGTCTTACGAACCCGCTGTTAGCTACGAGATCCTTCAAAGTCTCCTCCCATTTATACTCTTTCTTGTAAATAGTAAATACTCGTACAAAAGCATTTTCAAAATAATAAAGGGCATATCATTCCTTATCAAATCTTGTAATTTTATTTCGGTAATAGTAATCATGTCTCAAGTAACAGTAAAACATGTCTAGTAACAATTAATACTTCAAATAACTGCAACATCTCAAGTAACGGTAAAACATATCTAGTAACGGTGAAAATATTTAGATTAATCGGTAAACATCTCAAGTAAACTGTTCGGTATTATATCAAGTAAAGGACTTGTCTCACATGCAATTTCAAAGCATCGGTAATACATTTATTTTGAAAATCATATATAAACCATGCAGGTTATGAAAACACAAATTATGGTAAGATTACTACTCACAGTACTCGTATCGAAATACCAAACGCGTCACCTCGAGCACTTCGTTCGATTTCTTCCACTACCTATATTATTACATAACCAATAGACAAATCAACATTTTGAACTACCTGTAAAGCCGAATCAATCCTGTGAAGACAAGGGTATTGTTCTTATATTTGGACTAATAGTATTATATGTAGAGGACCCAAAAGAAACTGATTTGTTAGACCAAAATAGCTAACAATACCCTTGTCTTCACTTGGTGTTTCACAAGCATTCATAATTTCTACACCAAAGTGCTTGCTAATGGACTTATAGAATCTTCATTCATCCAATAGAAAATTCATAACCGTGTTATCTTGAAAATACCTTAAATTCCTTTTTCCTTGTTTCTACCCTTAGTAAAATAATAATTAGTAATAGGATAAGTATTGGGTCAAGGAAGAGAATCTCAAAGAAATTTACCAAGGAAATAGATATTTCATATTACCTTCGTTCTTCTACACAGAAGGTAACTCAAGAATGACCTTGTGGATTTCTCAAATCTACAGTCACTTTAATTGGCTTCCAGTTGTGAGAAGCTAACAGCTTCTATGTTTGCTCTTCGTCTGCCTCACCTATCTCTCTCAAAAAAAAATTCTTTCCTCATGGTGTTAGTTTGCGTCGAAGATATGTGCTTCGTTCCCAATCCCTAATTTTTCGATCATTGTGTTTGTAGAGAATATAATGTCTCTAAATCTCTTGTTGGTTGGGTTACGATTCCTTTATCTTAAGTGTCGTTTCTTTTTTTTTTTTCTTTTAATTTGCTCATGACTAATATGCCCTCAATTAGTCAGGGGTATCTTTTATCACCTCTAGTCATAGTCTGCTTTAAGTCGCCTATGAATCAAGGATAATAGTTTAGTTTCTCTATATACAGAAAAGCAAATCTTTCTAGTACTTTTAGCTTCAACACATATTTCACACTTGTTAATATTATTTGAGTCTAAATCAGATATTAATCCTAGCGACTGCATTTTTTTATATACGCGACTTTAACATGTCCTAATCTAGAATGCCACAAAGAAATTGACTCAACCATATAAGCAGAAGAAGATGCATTTTTATTGCTAGTATCGAAAATATTAAGCACAAATAAACCATGGTTACAATATTCATTGCCCGTAAAAATATCATTTTTGGTCAATACGACCTCATTATTTTCAAATGAAACCTTCACTCTAACTTTTTCTAATAACCCCACAAAAACCATATTGGTTTGGATATTATGAACATGCAATACATCACTCAATGCTAGAGTTTTACCAGGTGTGAGTTTGAGAAGAATTTTTCCTTTCCTAAGAACACGAGTTGTTCTTGAGTCACCAAGATAAATAGTTTCTTCTCCTTCCTCAACTTGTGTGTAAGATAAAAATTCATTTTTGTTTGCACAAATGTGCTTAATAGCACCAGAGTCTATCACCCAATCTCTCACAGTGGCCACATTATTTATTTGGAAAATGACCACAACAACTATATTATCCGCTTTAGTCAAATTTAATTTTAACTTAGTGAGATTATCATTTATCCCAACTCTTCTCTTGCATTGAGGTGCATTTTTGTTGAAGGTTTTAATTTTAGCATTGGATATATAACCATGTCTATTTACATACATGTGTTTTGACATTAGTGTATGCCAAAGTTGCGGATGCAATAATGTATTTGCAACACCATGGATATCTGGTGAGACATCTAGAACAATAGCAGCAGAGACAATACCAAAATTGGTAGCAACATCAAAAAAATTCGTAGTAGTATTACTTGCCATAGTTTCTTAGATTGTGGGAAAATGACACCGAAAAATAACGATAATAATACTGCAATAATATTATTTGTAAGCGAAAACACACGGATTTGCTTGAGTCGTGCTAGGCACTATCCTAAAAAACTATTTCAGCAATGTGAAATGTTTTCTCAGAATTAACAAGCCTATCTCTATTTATTTATAGGATACATGAATCAACAAAATATTAATATAAAACTTTCTAATATAAAAGTATTTTTTGTCAAAGTGGATTTCTAGAGAAATTATTTTATGAATGTAGTAGTTTGTATTTGGTCAATTAATTTAAAAAATACCTTTTTTAGTATTAGAATATTTTTTGTCAAATCTATCCAAAAAGTAATTTTCAGTGTTAAATTATGAATAGAAACATATAAAAATTCAATTTACATGTTGTATAAATAAATGATTTACATTTTTTGAGTGATGTGCCACTTTATTATTCTAAAGATCGCGTGCAAGAAATAGGAGAAGAGACGCCGTAGAAAAAATGAAGCGAATACAGTTATATTTATATTCTTAGTAAAATTTCTATTGTCTTGAAAATTTTTTTTTTTTTGCTTTTACTTCCAAATATAACCTACAAAACATATGCTTCCTCATCATAATAGAAAAATTATATTTGCTACTATTCAAAATCACTTATTTAATCCTAGAATTTTGTCCACTTACATCAACTCTTTAAAATAAATGTTCTTTTAATAAGCGTTTTTAATTTCCCTGCCAAACAATGTACAATTAGCGGGTAATTATGGTTAATCTAATAACATAAGGATCAAAAGCAAAATAAGCTAGTAATACAGGGACTAAAGATACTATTCGCCCTACTATGAAACAACGGAAGAGGGAAAAGTGAGTTGAAGTAAAGAGATAGAAGAAGGTTTAGCAGAAAAGGAACGGAAGATTCACAGAAATGACCCCGCAAAGGACTGGTCTTAGCTGAATATTCTAACAATAATCAATCATTAACTTTTATTTTTCACCGCCAGATAAGAATTTTAAACTTAAAAAAATTGAAAAATTATGTCCATCAAGTTAAAAGATGAAATATTTTTCTAAGATGAGTTAAAACGAAACATTCCGCCAAAATCAGGCCCTTTGGGGGACACGCCCAAACTTTTGAAGGAAACTTTCTTCGTTCAAAAGTTTGCTTGTGTCTTTTGAATGTTTGACACAAGCAAAGCTTGGTGGTAAACTACTCCCTCCGATCCATAATAAGGGACTAATTTAATTTTTTTATTTTAATCTAAAATAAGTATCTATTTATATAATCAATAAAAAATTTAATTTATTTTTTCAACATTACTCTTATGTACGTATCCCTAAAAATTCATTTACTCCTCACATTTGAAAAGAGAAGTAATTGTTACTATAACTATGCTGCAATATTTAATTAATGGTAATTTAGTTAAACTAATTATTTTTATCTAGAATTTAGTATTTTTTTAATGAATATACCAAAAGCAAATTGATTATTTATTATGGACCGGAGAGTATCCAAAACTGAGAATTTGATCATTGAAAAGCCATATTTTTCGTCGGTTGTCCCGAAGGAGCATTAAAAAGTCATAATGGAATGCTACTCTGGCGGCTAGCCCGCAGCCTAAAAAACACATTGGTTTTGCATTATTCACCAATTTTTTTAAATATCAGACGATTTGTTTGGCTGAAAAAAGGAAATTGAACAAGAATTAGTAAAATTGGTTTTTGTAAATGCAATTTTTTCCTTACAAATTCCTTTTTTTTTTGCTAGAGATTAATTTTGATCCAAACTTAATATTTGTCCTAAGACATTTATTTGACATATATAAATTATTAAGTTAGAACTCAATAATTTCAAAGAACTAGAATCTAAAACCTATAAATTTAAAATTCTGGCTTTGTATTTGCTTCTCGATCAACTAAGTATTCTTAAATAAGCTGCTTGATATATAAAATTCCAATGACAAAATTTGTACACTCAAAAAGAATCTAATTGTTGCTTAAATTCAAGCTTCCATTTTATTGCGTTACTATTACCTTTATACGCTTTAATTTTGATTTTAAGATAATACTAAAATGATAGTTCTCTTCAGCTTAGTATTATTTGCCTTTTCACGCCTTCAATATTTGAAGTCAAAGCCTACCTCGGTTGAATATTATTTTCTCTTCCTTTTTTAGCAAACAAAATAAAAATAAAGAACCTTTCGCCAACCATACAGCACTCCACTTTTCTAGCAGCAGAGTTCTTTTTCCATCCACTTCCCACCTTGGGATCTATTTCCTCTCTCTATTTCTCCCTAGGTAAAAGGTAACCCTCCCTTTTCTTAATCTTCATTTCCAGAATCTGTTATTCAATGATTTTGATGATTTTATCAGTGATTTAATCTGCTTTCACGATCTTATTTGAATTCATTGGTGATTAATTTTCGACCTTTGGCTGATTTTTATGGAACAATTCCTCTTCTATGTCCTCGTTTTGGAAATGCAAGTGTGTGTCGAATTTTCACGCGATATTTTTTGAAAATTGGCGATTTTGTTTCGTTTTACTCTTTTTTTTTGGGTGATAAATAATTAGGAATTGTGGTCATAATATGACTTTTTTATAGCACTAATTAAACTTTATTTGCAGTTAATTTGTTGATTTTTGCGAGCCATGGTGTTCTATCGCGGCGTTTCTCTGCTGTCAAAGCTGCGTTCTCGAGCGGTAAGTTCAGTTAATGATTTTAATTTACCTTTTTAATTCCTTTTGCTGAAGTGCGTATATTCCTGACTTAACATCCAATTAATTATTGAATTATAGGTCCAACAGACAAATCTTAGCAACTCTGTGCGCTGGCTTCAAGTCCAAACCTCTTCTGGTCTTGTAAGTTCTAACGTCTCTCTGTCAATATATGCATCTCCTTGTATACACATATTTCTCCGTGATTAATAAGCTTGTGGATCAACCAATCATTTGCCTGCACTTCAATCCGTGGCTAGCTGGCATCGGCTATATAAAAGTTCTCATAATTAAATAAAACATAACCAATCATTGTTGTGTTGGGGCATCTTCATATCCAAAAGACATTATTAGTTGACATTTGTATGAATATATGATGTACATACTTGGAATTGAGGACATTGAGAGGGAACCAGAGAAAATTAAGTAGAATACTTATCACTTGTAATAAGAGATGGTGGGAGAATGGTTTGGGAAAAACTGAGATTGCCATTTTAGGTGATGCCTTATGGTAAATATTGAGCTGTCTATTGCAGGTGCATCATCTTTCATTTCCTTTTCCTTTCTGTTCTTGATGTTAAATTACGTACACAATGTATTTTAAGAATTAGTGTCATAATATCTGAGGAAATATATCGATCATTTAATCTGAGGAAATATATCATAAGTTAACTAACTGCTTTTTCCCTTTTGTTTTAAAATTTCTGGATTTTGATGACCATTACCTCAGGATGAGAAGCTGGTTTGAGTTTGTGATAGTGTTTTTAAATTTATTTCCCTCCTTTCCATTTAAGCACATGGGCTTCTAGCTTATATAACATCCTTTATGGAAATAGAGATTTTGCAATGAAGACACTGCAGAAACACTATGAAGGCGTTAGGATCTGATATATTGTGAACAAATTGACTACCAAGATAATGAAATTACTGGTTCTTCTTAGTGTTTGGAGTGAATGGCCTGCTTGGGTCAAGTTAGTCTGCCACTTGAGTAGTTGTGTAAGCAAATTAATTTAGAAGTTGCATTTGATGTAATAAGCTAAATTATATGTTTGGCCAACTACTTTTCTTCGAACTCTTGAAGGCGACGGCTCATGAGTGGTTATAAATTGTAATGTAGTTATAGGCCCTCCAAGTGTAGCAATTTTTTTGTCTCGGAACTTTGGAAGTCACCTGATATTATTGTTGCAAATTGACTAGTCCACTAAAGCTTATATCTCTATGTGCATTACTGTTACTATATATTGTGCTATCAGATTGCTAGTATTTATTGTTATGCCACAGAGGAGAAATAGACGAGAAGGAGAGTCATTAGTGTTTAAAACCTGGGCTAATAGCCATTGTATGGTTGATTGCTTACCTTCTTTCTTTCCGACTTTGATTTGTAATGTCCAGTAAATTTCCGCCTGAACCTCTGCTGCCATTGTTTGCTATTTTGTCTTTCCACGCTAGAGGACAAATTAATGAGGCAGAAGAGTATATAAATTCTATCTAATTAGAAGTACTGTGGTGAACTTGAAATGATAAATGCAAAATGTTTTACCCTTCATCTTTTAATTACTTCTTCTCGCACTTGGTTCTTAATGTCTGCATAATGGTCATATTAATAAATTTATTTGACATAGGATCTGCGTTCTGAGCTGCAAGAATTGATTCCAGAACAACAGGTATATCTAGATTCATTTTCTTTTAGTTACCTTTGATTGCAGAGTTTAAGTTTCATATATACTGAGGCACTATTTACTTCACATTTTCTTTATGAAATTAATTTATTGGTTATGTTTTTTCTCAATTATACGGGACAATGTTTTCTCTATAACATGGTTCTTTCTCCCTTTGACCAATGAAAATTACTTTACATAGAGAAAAAGAAGAGGTCATGTTTGTATGCACTAACAGGGGCTTTCATAAAGTTGTGAGGTCTATCATGTGATATATGTATATGATATATCCATGTTTATGATTTCCTGATTCTCTAATTCTTGTAATTATGTTCGTTTTCATTACAGGATCGCCTAAAGAAGCTCAAGTCAGAGCATGGAAA
Source organism: Nicotiana sylvestris (assembly GCF_000393655.2). Taxonomy (NCBI): domain Eukaryota; kingdom Viridiplantae; phylum Streptophyta; class Magnoliopsida; order Solanales; family Solanaceae; genus Nicotiana; species Nicotiana sylvestris. The sequence goes on along the minus strand of NC_091057.1, from coordinate 90,841,462 downwards.
GGTTCAATTGGGAAACATCACAGTTGATATGGTAAATAGCTGTTTAAGTTAATTATAAGTTTGGAATAAAATGAATGATATAAGTCTGAATTGACATTTGTTGTTCAATTTGATAGGTTCTTGGTGGAATGAGAGGAATGACAGGATTACTGTGGGAAACCTCATTACTTGACCCCGATGAGGTTACATTCTACCTAATATTTATCCGATGGTGAATGCAAGTAAATCGCAAAAACATATTGATTTCGGTTGATTGCTTCTGCCCCACTCATTACCTTTGCTCTATTCTCTCAGGGAATTCGCTTTCGGGGCTTGTCTATACCTGAATGCCAAAAGGTATTACCTGCAGCAAAGCCTGGGGGAGAGCCCTTGCCTGAAGGTCTTCTCTGGCTTCTTTTAACAGGAAAGGTGAGCTCTTAAGTGCTTAATTTATCATATCACCAGTGGAATTTGAAATAGAATTCACTATAATTGCTTCAATATGGCTATTATTGTCACTGAGTTCGAGTATGAATTAGTAAGGGCAGTTCAAAGATTCTCTGTTGAAGGGCTCTTAAGCCCTGGGTTTGGATTAGATGCCCTTTTTCTGCAGGTAGTTAGATTTCTTTTCTCATTTATACCAATCCGGACCTTCTCTAAGCATAGGATACTGCAAGTAGTGTGCACAACTGAATGTGATTCGTCCTAGAGAAATTGTTATTGGTGGCCTTGAGGTGGTTATAAATGCTTGGATTTTCTATAAAAATGCTTAGATTTCAAGACTATAATTATTTCTTTTTCTTACTCTTGTGAAGGTGCCATCAAAAGAGCAAGTGGATTCATTGTCTCAGGAATTGCGAAGTCGTGCTACTGTCCCCGGTACTTTAGCTTGTCTATTGTATTTTTCCTGTTCATCCCTTTATTGAATGCTGTTGCTGTTAGTTTGTGAGCTTCTACGATAGAGTTATAAATCCTTAAATTTGAACCTTTTTATTATCAATCAGTTGCATAATATTCATTCATCAGCACCACTTGATGTTTTTGTTTTTCTGAAGTTGTATCAGTAACTTTATTGCTGCAGATCATGTATACAAAACTATTGATGCCTTACCAGTCACAGCTCATCCAATGACTCAGTTTGCTACTGGAGTCATGGCTCTTCAGGTGAAATTTGAACCATTTTATTCTCTTTGTTTCCGCTTTCAGTAATTTCCTAATTATCATGTATGCACGTAGATCCTTTGATTTGAGTCTGACGTTGCTGATACCAATTATTTCGTTGCTTGTCCGTAATTTGGTGATATCATGCATGTGCACTGATCCTGATTTAATTTGAGCTTGACGTTGTTGATCTTCAGAACAGACTATTTGGGTGCTTCTCAGCCAAATACTGTGATATAGGGAGTGTGAAGTTGGTTAACCTCCTCTTCAAATATTTGGAAGAAAAACTTTAACTTGATGCCTGCGCCGATTGGTTCTGTGAACTTGGAATCCGTAAAGACTCTTCATCTGTTCTTAGGTTCTCGCTAACTTGTCGTGTAATCAAGGACAGCTTGTCCTTTCTTCCTTTGGTATTCTTCCACCTGTGAAGAGCGAAGAATTTATCTTTTTTCTACTTTATGTTTAGTGTATCAAAGATATGTAGCATCATGAAGCAGCTCTGAGTCGTGGAAATTCGTATTCTACTGTTCTTATTGTTTGTGGATCTTTGAATACCTTGGAATTAAAAGATGAAAGAAGGAACCTCATCTGTGATTAACTCGTGAAAGTGGTGGTTTCGTTTGTTGCAGTCTTATTAGGAGATTTCAACCCTCATTTCTGTTCTCTCTGCAGGTTCAAAGTGAATTTCAAAAGGCATATGAGAAAGGGATTCACAAATCAAAGTGAGCCTCGTCAAAGCCATCTCTTGAAGCTGATTATTCGTTTTCCATGAAAACACTAACACTATTGTATCTTTAGGTTATGGGAACCGACATATGAGGATTCCATGAGTTTGATTGCTCAAGTTCCACTTGTTGCTGCTTATGTTTATCGCAGGTCAGATTATTGTATGGCAACCAGTTTTCATTTTTCTATTCTCTTTTGTCCCTCATTTGTGTTGCACTTAGAAGGAGATGACTTTCTAATCTGTTTTCTCTCAGCTTAATAGCTCTTGGTTCTGAGGTTTTAATGTTTACACGAAAAGTTAGCCCGTGAAATTATGTGCAAACTGACCCTTTGTTTACACTGTGAAGGATGTACAAGAACGGCAACACTATACCTAAGGATGACTCACTGGATTATGGTGCAAATTTTGCTCACATGCTTGGTTTCAGTAGCTCTGACATGCATGAGCTTATGAGGCTCTATGTCACGATACACAGGTTAATTTGATATCTGGATTATGATAACTACTTTATGATGCTTGCATAAGAGTATTTAAAGTCTATCCTGGGAATCAGGATTTCTGGTTGCGTCTATGTCTATGTATCAGTTGGCACTGATTTCATTTGTGTTGCAGTGATCATGAAGGTGGTAACGTCAGTGCTCACACAGGTCACTTGGTGCGTACTTCATTCCGTGTTTATGGACAAACTAACTGTTTACTAGTGGTTTAAGTCTTGATATGGGATTTTTTGTCAAATGGGATTATACATATACAATATGTTAAGCCTCGTTACGAAGCAATGAAGTTTCATAAGTCAGCATTCTTTTTATCAACTTTTTCAGTAGCACTAATTGCACTTAAATTCAGGTTGCTAGTGCTTTGTCAGACCCTTACCTCTCCTTCGCTGCTGCTTTGAATGGTTTAGCTGGACCACTTCATGGTTTAGCCAATCAGGTGCTTTGTCTGCTTTATAACTGTTGTTTCTTTCAATACTGCTGTGAATGCACACTAGGTTTTTCTCTGGCTGAAATTTGCTATGGCTATTGCCATACGCGTATCTAATAATTATCCCCATTGCTCAACAAAATGAAGTGGGGTGTGGTTTAACAACAGCAACTACTACTACTACTACTACGCCTCAGTTCCAAACAAAGTTGGGGCAGCGATATGAATCCTCACTTCTTTCTTTAAGCTCAAACTCATATCATCATCATTGCCAAAATAGAATAATAGTAGTGAAAATACAACAACAACAACAACAACGACCCAGTGTAATCCCACAAGTGGGGTCTGGGGAGGGTAATATGTACGCAGACCTTACCCCTACCCCGAAGGGTAGAGAGACTGTTTCCAGGAGACCCTCGGCTCAAAAAAGCAATAGGAGATGATATATTAGTACCATAAAAATATGTGATAAAAATAACCACAATATACAAGAGACATGAAATATGAAATACAGCATACGTAATACGAAATACGAAATACGAAATACAAAATACGAAATACGAAATAGATGGCTGGTATAGTACAACTAGAAGGTAGAAGGTAGAAGGTAAAGCCCTGCATCAATAGACGACCAATGACATAGTAGTGAAAATAAGTTTTATATATACATATATATATATATTATAGTAATAATAATTAGAAAAATAGTAATATTTAAAGCTTATTCCTAACTAGTAAGTGGTGTGTGGTTTAAGATGGAAAAATATGACGTTAAATTCCAATGAGGAGGAAAACAAAGATTCTAGTTACTAGATGAACAAGCTCTTTTCTCTAACTGATATTCTTCATAACTGGCATGCAATGGTTGGAGCTACACTGTATGTCTCAATTTATATTTTTCAAACTATAATATTAACAGAAAAGCCAAAATAGACTCTATAATTGATGGACTGGTCTCTGGTTATCTGGCCAGCTGTTCAGTAAATTTCTTCACTCCAAATAAATTCCAACTGTTCATCATATTGTCCCATATTTAATAAGTATGCTTTATTATCCCCTCCCATTTAAAGACTGTTTTTTAACTATGTTACTCAATCACTTAAAATTTCACTATCTCCAGATGGTATGCCTTTTTGTCTAGTTCTATTAAATTCAGAGAATTCCAGTAAGCAGCGGTTTGCTTAGCTATGTTTTTATAGTGTGTGTGATTTATTTTACCTGCATTCTGCATCTGTTGGATGATTACAATCTTGACCCAGCTGCCACTTTCTGCTTTGCCATCAGGAAGTTTTGCTATGGATCAAATCTGTTGTAGAGGAGTGTGGGGAGAACATTTCCAAAGAGCAGTTGAAAGACTACGTCTGGAAAACATTGAAAAGTGGCAAGGTAGTATATGAACCTCTGCATAATACTACTATAGACTGAGCTAGTTTTATTTTTCAACTCACTGATTGGAGCTCACCTTAGATCAAAAGTTTGACTGCCTTCACATGTTATTGAGGTTCAAAAAAGTTAATTCTCCCTTCAGCATATTTTTTTATGTCATACAGTATTCAAAAATAAATGTTTATCATATTCTATTTTTCTCATTGACTGCTCTTCTAATCATGGTTACTGAACTTTACTTTTCAAACGAGATTTGGTAGTTGGCCTTGTCCCAAACAAAACTTTCCTTTTAGCTTTGATTCATCGGATCTTTAATGTGTTGAGCTTTCAAAAGGTGTTCTCTCTCTCTCTCTCTCTCTATATATATATATATATATATATATTATATATATATATACACACACACACACACAGAGGTATGTGGGTGTGGGGGGGGGGTGCGCTCTCTCTCTCTTTCTCCCTTGTTTTATTGAAAGGGTTGGGATGTTGGTTAGGTAGATGACGGCAAACTTTATAGTCCTGAACTCATATTGTTGAGTTTGACATGCTCTATCATTCTCAAATTGCAGGTTGTCCCTGGTTTCGGACATGGAGTTCTGCGCAAGACTGATCCAAGATACACATGCCAGAGAGAGTTCGCTTTGAAGCATTTGCCTGAAGATCCATTGTTTCAACTGGTTAGTACTTAGAAACCTGAAGCTGTAAATTAATGAATTGCTCTTCAATTCAATGTGTTTGATCTTCCCATTGTGTTCTTTTGGCTTTCATTCTTGCAGGTTGCAAAACTCTACGAAGTTGTTCCTCCAATTCTTACAGAACTTGGCAAAGTAAATCTTTCATCTACATTGTTACTGAAATTGCTTCAGCCTTTAATTGTAGTTTAGCATGATTGGTTGTACACTGCTTTTTCTTTGTTTTTTTTTTGGTTCGGGGAAGGAAGAGCATTCAAGTTTTGATAATAACCCAAAAGCACCAGTAAGGTGATTGACGTAAAATTTTGGAAGAACTTAAATATGGACTAATATTTTGGAGGAATTTAAATATTTAGGTTGTTAGGTAATGATAACTTCTTTCGCGTGTCTGAAAATGGGATTGAGTGAGGTAGCAGTATCTTTATCCATTGTATGTAAGAATTTCCCTTTATCTCACTAGTCATTGTTTCACTCAGAAGCTTTGTATCTTTTATCAGATTTTTCCTCTGCCTTCCTGTTTCATATGAAACTTCAATAAAATCACGTAATCAGATTTGTCATTTCATGTGTCTTAACCATAGGCAGAATGCTTTTGTTTATTGACTGGATTCTTTTGCAGGTTAAAAACCCTTGGCCAAATGTTGATGCCCACAGTGGTGTGTTGTTGAACTATTATGGTTTAACTGAAGCAAGGTATTACAGATTCATATTGCTCACATAATTGAGTGGTTGTAAATGGCTCTGGATACTGATGTCTTATTCCTTTCATTTTTTGTACAGATATTATACGGTCCTCTTTGGTGTATCAAGAGCTCTTGGCATTTGCTCTCAGGTACTTTCTACGGCAGTTACTTTTTTTTTTTTGGGGTGCCTTCTCTAGTCCTCCGTTGACTTCCCTTGAAATTTTACTGATACTTCTTTTTGATCTTTACAGCTAATTTGGGACCGAGCTCTTGGATTGCCACTAGAGAGGCCAAAGAGTGTCACAATGGAGTGGCTTGAGAACCATTGCAAGAAAGCATGATTTGTTTGAAATCTCTGCGAGCATAAAAGCACAATGTAAAATCTTTATGAATAATTGCTTGAGAAAGCAGTTTTTTCTTGGAGCCAAGGTAGGTCGCATTAGGAGTGTTCATCGATTGGCTTAGTACGGTTTTGAAAGATTTTGGTTGTGTATTTTCAGTTTCGGTTTTAAAAATGTTATACCAATACCTTATCGATATAAATTCAATATGATTCGATTTTTTACTTTTGTTTGATTTTTGCGATTCCATAACTTTGGTATTACTCTTTCCCAATTGTGGTTCTTTTGTCAAAATTATAGACCAGGTATTTAATCAAGACTAGTCTTAGGGTATGCGTTTTGCAAATGTTTCCTATATCAATAAATATACCTTCTTAAAATATTAAAATAAGCAACATTAAACAAAGTGAATGAAATACAAAATAAAAAATGAGTTCCTAAAATTGATAGAATGTTAATTTCACTTTAGCTAGTTCAACAAAAGAAGAAATTATGCATTATAAAAGATCTTAAAATTATGTGAAATATTTTATAAAAATTGCTATTATTTTTGTATCTAATATCGAAAATAAAAAGGTAATACAAAAATACTTACCACAATTCATTAAAGATTCGGCAACTAACACAAATTTCGAAATATAATCTCTTGGTTTTCTTTAGATTGGGGAATGACATGTTTGCCTTATGGCTCTTAAAAAATGGTACACGTGGCTAAAGTCTAAGAACAATTAATATTAAATTAATATTTTACAACAAATAACTAAAACATTAAAAAAGTATAGGGAGTTCAATTTATTAGGAATGTTTACAAACAAAAAAAAGGAAAATAATTAATGACATCTCATATAGTGTTAAGAAACTAAACTCAAAGTAACAATATAGAACAAGAAAAACAAGCTAAGAAACATAGAGAGAAAGATATGAGAGATTCTTATTTCTTCCACGTATTTAAGTGTGTACAATGTGATGCCCAAACCCTCTATTTATAGGATGATATCTAGGTAATACAAAGGGATGCCATGAACATGGTATTAATTATTGATCATGGTAATATTGGAGTTACAACCATAATGGTAAGAATTAATGAGAGATTAATAGAGAACAGTAGTGGGCGTTACTCCCTTAGGAGTTATTGACATCCACCTTAATCAAGTGTTTCATAACATATAAAATATAATTTGTCTTCTACTGTTTCATTTTTATTGTTTCAAGCTTATATTTTACTGATTTGACTTTTAATATTACACAATAACTAATTTTACTCTATTTATTATTCTTTCACCGTTAATGCACTTCTTATGGAATAAATATATGTATTCTATGAGCTTTTCCAAAATACTTTTAATTATATGTTAATTTTGGGGGGAAAATGAATTGCATCCTTTTGTTACTTAGCTAATTCAATTATTTAATTATATATTTTAAACATTAAAACAATATTTTTTTTATTTAAAGCTGTTAATATTTAGCTATAATTATAATTTGGGATAATTTCGAAAACTTCCCTCCAAGATTCTCTTTATAACACAAATTTCTACTGCAGTTTGAGAATTACGCTTACCTCTCTTATTTTTATTTTTTATAAAAAAACACAATTCACATGATAAAATCTAATATCATCTATGTAGTGTTCCAAATTGCCCTCAAAGGTCTTCCATATTAAATATAATAATTTAGTAACACAAAATTCTTTATATGACTAAAAATAAAAGTATTTGTATTTAAAAAATGATTAAACTGGGATTACAACCCTTTCATCTCATGCTCGAAATCTAACATGTTCCATGATTCATCTTGCATATTTATTTATCTAAGCTGAATATTGATCTTTAGAAATGAGATAAATTAATCTTCTTTTTATTTGATTATTCATTTCAATTTATTTATTAATATTATAAAATTTATTAATGTATGATGAAAATTTAAACCCTCGATTTTACTCTGCAAATGTATATTAAAATCCAGATACTTAAAATATGTCATATTATAAAAGATATTAGAAGAAAAATAGCCCAAAAAGTTGTAAAAAACTAAAGCAAACATTTCAAACTCAATCTTATAATTGAGTCCTACATTTACGTAGGACATGTGAAAAAATACTTAGACAAGCTTGTCGAAAAATAACTAATATCATTTAAAATTTCAAGAGAAAATTCAATTAGCAGAAAAAATACAATTATTGTTCTTTAATTTTTATTAATAATTCGATGTTTTTTATTAATTTTGCCAAATATAATGAGTAGTTTATTTTTTGTTATATATAGTTTATGTGTGCCTATTTTTAGTAGCTTCAAAGTAGTGCTTATCTGTCACATCCCAAACTACCCCCTAGACGTGACTGGTACCCAGCTAACACTACCTGCCAGGCGAACCTCTTTCTCTAACGTTTAACCATTTACACAAACACTGAGAAAAAAGTACAGGCCTAAAGTATTATTAATAATTAAAGAGATAATGATTATCGCTCAATACTTTAGTCAATTGATAGAAAAACCAACAATCACTCAAATAATAAAACTCTAGCTCAAATCACACACTAAGACCATGGAGCATCTAACAGAGTAATATGTGTTTTATTGACGGGTATGCAAACCGACAAAAAAAGAAGAAGTAACTAACACGAACTAAGCAAGTCTGAAACGAAAGCCTCCACGAACAATGTGGTGGCTCACCTCAGCAATAAGATCCACTCGAACAAACTCGTCGGCCACTAGCTCTATCTCCCGCAACGGTATCTGCATAGAGATGCAGGTAAGGAGTGAGTTATACGTAAATATAACCCAGTAAGATCCTCGACTCGCCACTTTAAATACCTCTGGAACAAGTGTTAGAAAATACAAACACACTACAACCCGAATGATATAGTAAATATGATAATTATACAATAACTTAATATATGTGTATCAACAGAGTTATTAAGAATTAACCAACAAGGATACCCACTAAGGACTTATCATAATTGCAGTGAAAGAAATTTACCAACACACAAGGAGTCCACGACAACACCACAATGCCTCAAATATGTAATAGAGCATACACAATGCTCGGGTGATGTACAAAGGCATACACAATGCCCCAACATCATGGCGCACAGCCGTATCAAACTCAACATCATGGCGCACACCCGTATCAAACTCAACATCATGGAGCACAACCCTATCAAACTCAATATCATGGCGCACAGCCGTATTAAACTCAACATCATGGAGCACAGTCGTATCAAACTCAACATCATGGCGCACAGTCATCTCAACATCATGGCGCACAGCCGTATCAAACTCAACATCATGGCGCACAGCTGTATCAAACTCAACATCATAGCGCACAACTGTATCAAACTCAATATCATGGAGCACAACCGTATTAAACTCAACATCATGGCGCACAGCCGTATCAAACTCAATATCATGGCGCACAACCATATCAAACTCAACATCATGGCACACAGCGTATCAAACTCGATGTTATGGCGCACAGCCGTATCAAACTATAAAACTCAACCTCATGGCGCACAGCCGTATCACACTATCAAACAACTTATAAAATAATTTTTTATTTCTTTCATAAAATAATATGTTTGCGGCTAGTCCAAGACCATCGACTCTACCAAGCGCACGCTTGTCCCAACACATGGACCAGGCAGAGAAAACACACTTCCAAAATGGGTCTTAGAAAAGTAAGTATCAAAGCTTAAAGTCTCACTTACCTCGCTAACGAGAAGTTCTCCAACCTTGCAACGTCTAAGACACCAACCAAACGGCCTCCAATGGCCTCAATCTATCCAAAATATTGAATAATATGTCCTAAATAGTCTAGATGAATAATTTTTCATAATCTTACGACAGAGTCAAAATCAAAGCCAACCCCCAATCCAACTAATAAATAATTGTACACAAACATATGCTGACAGTAGTATTTCGAAAGTGCCGAAACCGTAGTAGCTTCAGAAAACTATACCATAACTTATACTACCATATGATTTTTTCACTTTCTCATTACCCTCATCATTACATCATGATTGAAAGTTATACTCTATGTACTAAATGATAAAAAAGTCCACAACTGTAGCTTTTTTAAATATGTTCAATTTCACAAGCAGTACATTTTTTTTATAGTTTCCATATCTCACATCTATCCTTTACAAGCTAATAACCATTACATCATTATTATTATTTTCCAACAACATCATACGGTCATCATTACACATCTTTCTCTCAAAAATACATATGTTTCTAGTTGTGTCCATATTTTAACTTTGCCGCTGTGATTTCACAATTTACAGAATATCTAAGCACATGCTATGTCGAAATCTAGTCATTTACTCTATGATATTGGACGAATCTCGAAATACCTGAAGCTCACACGATGATAGTTTTTATCGCCGCCGCCAACGAATCCTCAGAAGATCAGCTTGCTTCTCTTTTTCTTTTTTTTCATCAAGAGCAAGGAACTAATTACCCAAATTTTCTACTCTTTAGGTCACTAAAAATGTGGCAGCCATAAGATAATGGGCTTAGCCCACTCCGATTTATTTAATAAATAACCAAAGTCAACTATATAAGTGTAGTTTAAAATTTTTAACCACTAACCACTTATTTAGTATCATATCTCATATAGGAACAAAATTTCCTTCCACAACTTAATATTTGACCCCAATATCTACAAATTAAATTAGTTCTCCAATCTCCTAATTAATAGGTGTATAAAATATTTCGGATTACTACATTATCTGACGGAAAAAGGTAGTACAAATATGAATTCTTAATTTCTAAGTTTTGAATGATTGAAAAATAATACGTAATCTAAATAAAATAAAAATTTAATTACTTTTAGAATCCTAAGTATCAGGATTCTCTACATAATTTAAATATGGTAAAATTTAATGATTAGAATTATAGGTTATTTCAATGTCCCATATATTAGGAAAATAATTAAATGATAATTCTTTCATATTAGGAAAAATTTTAAATTACTATTTTATCCAGTGTGAACTCTATTTTTAAAGGGTAAAAAAGGTGAACGACATTTCGCTAAGTGCGATACGCGCGTTGCGCGTGCGATACGCGCATTGCGCGTGTATCCTATCTAAGTGGGTTATTTTTAATAATTAATCATATTAATATTATATTAAAAATTATATTTGAGTTATTTTAAATAAAAGTGTATGTTCCTAAAATTGAGAAATATTAATCCTACATACCTAATTTATAAGGGAAGACATTGTCACATAAAAATAAAAAATATCAGTCATATACAAATAGTGAAGAGGTTTAAAAGAAATAAAGAGATCATTTACCAAAAACAATTTTTTTTGCAGGGGAGGGGGTGCTAATTCCTATATTAAATCTTAGATTTTTATTATGAAAATTTTCATCTCTATATTCTCCATCAATAATTTTTCACATTATGTGAGTATACTCACATATATATGCATCCTAATTAAGTGATTGTGGTTTCTGAATTCTTTCCTTTCATTTTTAAAGAAACACCACCTTAAAATCTTAACATTCAATCATTGAGTAATTACGTAATTATGTATGTTGTAATTGCTTTTATTGAAGAATAAAATGTTAGTTCATGAATAATACTTGCCAACTTAAGGTTCTCACATGATACAAACTTCTTGGCAAGTTGTTAATTTAAAAAATTCAAGCAATGCCAAGATTTTGCTAATTTACCAAGATTTGGAGTAGCCATTTTTAGTTGACTTTAAGTTCTTAGATATTAGTTAGCATTAAAATACCTTTTAAAGAAGAAATCTAATTAGTTATATAAATTATAATTACAATTTTGTCTGACATGAAGCATATTGTCAAAGCGCAAAAAGTTAATTAATTTATTATGTATAGGTTTCTTGTTCTTAAAATAATATAATTATAAATAAATATAAGAAATAGATAAATATGAAAGTTTTTTGTTGATTAATTTATTTTTAAAAATATTAAATTAAATTGCTAAAAAGTTAATTTGCCAAAAGCTGTAAATTATAAACTCCGTCCAATATTTACTTATTTATCCTACTTACCATATATCAATATTTTTAAAAATGGGGTCAAAATTGTCATTCATGGACGTGCTCTCTTGATCTATGCAAGATAACGTACTATTTATTCATGAATTTCAGTTGACCTAACACATAACCTTTATTAATTCTTTTAGAAAAATAAAGGACTCCTAAACCTAAAAGAAATTGAAAATGAGCAAAATATCTAATGTGATTTTCATGTGTTATTTCTTTTTAAACAAAAATATTAGATTATGCAGTTCAAATAAGAAAGAATTTTAATACATAAATTGAATCTAAAGTCTAAAATATTAGAAAAAATAATTAGATGTTTATTCTTAATATTAAAAAATAATTAAATGACTATTAAATTAACCGAAGTTTGTAAGATGTCTGATATGAAATCAACCAATCCAAATTCAAAGTAAGAAACAAAGAATTATATAAAAGTTAACAAAATTTTGTAAAATAAAGAGCATATAAATTCAATTACCTTATACTTTAAACTAAAACCATTGTTGAAAGAAAACTTTCACATGATAGGTTATATAATACATTATTCATGTAACAGATGCCAATAAATATTGTATACAAGTGAAAGACTAGGTATAATGCAAATTGCTTTGGTATATGTTCAAAGTTCTAATCAAATACTTGAATGAAAAATCAATTACTAATATAAAGTTTATAAATATATTCACACAAAATTCAATTATTAATATAAATATATTCACACAAAATTCAAGCACTAATACAAAACTATTCTCAAAGAAAGAGAACCTAGAACCGTTATATACTATAAAAATTAGTTTGTCATAACTTTCCTAGTGTGTGAACTTTCCTACGAAACTTTCCTTGTTTGTGTGAATTAGGCCAAATTTTATTAACTAAAAAAGACCCCTAAACTTAAAAGGAGATAGAATGTAAATGGAGTTTAACGAAAAGCTCTCCTAATGTGTATGAGTTAAATGAAAGTATTTCCTTGTGTATTTGTATGATTTTTTTTCCCTAAATTGCGGGAAGTAATTAATTAGGGGAATAATTTATGGATATAATAAATGAGCATTCCTATATAGTACAGCAGTAATTAGATGACTATTTCGAAATATTAGGAAAATAATTAAATGACTATTTTGTTCGGTGTGAATACTAATTTTAAAGGGTAAAAAAAACGAACGACATTTCGCTAAGGGCCTTCGTGCTTTTAATATAGTATAGATATATAGATAGATAGATTCGTATTCTTACTTTTTGTGCACATAGACAAAGGGCTTTATTTAAGAGTTTATTAATAAATCTGTAACTGTAAACAAAGAGAAACAAAAAAACTACTAGTTTGTTGCCTGCAAACTAGTGTATACTCTTGTTTTTTCCCCCCTTCAAATCACAAACCAAAAATTTTGTGATGTATCCTGTAGGTTGTAACGATATACTTGAGATTTAGGAGGTAGATTTTGAATAACAAATGATGAATATTTAAGATAATCCATAATAATAGAATAAAAAATGAGCACAAATATCCTCCTTCAAAATAGTTTTGATGTTCAAGTAGTAATCCCCCCCAAAAAAAAAATCATTAGTTTTACGCCTTCAATTCAATGTCATATCCTAGCAATAACCGAGTGCAAAGAAAGGATCTTAATAATTAGTATTCTGACTTTCGTGCACATAGACAAAGGGATTTTATTTATGAGTTTATAAATTGATCATTAACGGCAACAAAAGAGTCGAACCAAAAACTACATACTAGTTTTTAGTTTGGGCTGTTTTGTTTTTAAATTAATGCAAGACATTGCATAAAATGAAGGATACAAGAATTAACTTTCATCCCCTACCTAATTTTGAACACCTTTGACCACTAGACTACCCCTAATATTATGTGAAAAGTGTTCTAATTCACTATATATAGAGTACTCCCCAGTCCCAATTTACGTAACACTCTTTCCTTTTTAGTCGATCACAAAAAGAATGATACCTTTTTATATTTAGTAACAATTTAACTTTTAAATTTTTTATTTTTACTCTTAATGAGATGATTTCTAGCCATACAAATTTATATTGTTTGTTTTAGATCATAAATTTTAAAAGAAAACAGCATTTAACCTACATACACAACATGATTTTTTGTCAAAGGATGTTCGCGTGACCACCTTCAGTAATATTGTATCTTCGCCATTTATTCTTTGACCAGAACTAACAATATCCATTAATGGAAAAAGTCTCGAGTTTAAACTTATCTGACGCCGCTCAATTAACGTTGTAGGTTCTCGATAAGACTGACTCAAGCCTACAGTTAGTAACGCAATTGCTTTAAAACTCAAAAATAATCGCATAGCTCATTGTTTTAACTCTTTATCGAACAAGCTCTCGACACATGGAATATCTAATTATCACTAGTCAAATGGCAGAAGGTTTTTGCTACAAAACAAACTTTGCTTTAAAAGATGGCTTTTATTAACAATGGAAGTTCTCCCACGATTTCTTTCAATTTAATTTAATTATATTTCCTGACGGTATAAATTAATTTGAGTTAATCTATTGTAGTAGTATGTTATCTATCTTATTTTACGTATTTACTAATTCAACTAAAGAATATTCAACTTATTATAGTCAATTACATGTTGTTGACTTTTAGGTAATTAATATAATAATGTAAAAGTTCTTTCACAATGTCATCTTGGTATAAAAGTTAAACTAATTAACTTCCTTTATCGACAACCAGATTACTAGGATAAAACAAGTTCCTTTGACAAGAATATATATCTGCCTAAATTGTTTTATGAAAAGCTTAATACAAATTATTCGCTTCAAGCATATGGATCCACAAACACGTACTTTTAAGAATTAATTAATTCCATATCAAGGCCAACGTCCCTTTTAGTTCTACAGATTGATTCTATAACTTATTCACGTTAGTATCATATTCCTTAAAATAGTTTATGTGTGATAAATGCTCAAAAATAAATAAATATAAGATATCTCTGATTAATGTAATATTTCTTCATTATGTGTTTTCCGTTTTCAAACCGGAAACCGAAAAAAAGAGCAGTGATGAATAATTTTAATTTTAAGCGTGCGCACAGAGAAATAGCCAAACAGAATATATACGATGTGAATAGCAAATAAAGTAGTCACCGACGAGGTTATGGTGGAGTGGTAAGTACTTCTTCATTATTAACCAGAGGTCTCGGGTTCTAACTATGGATATGGAGTTGTCTTTGTTAGAGACCGCTTTACTCCCAATATGAGACTTCTCAGCGCAAATTCGAATTTAATCGAACTTCAATACGAATAATGGACACTAAGTGGGAAATAAAAGAGCAAATAAATAGTCATGACGTACGAAAGCACTTTGTCGTAATCATCTTGTTAATAACATAATTAATCGTGAGGTTGTCAGAGGCGGATCCAGGATTTAAAGTATATGAGTTCCTGCCATATTCTCAAATTAATATACAATAATAACTGGGTTCACAGTTAGATATTTATAAATATTTAGTGGATTTTTAATAGAAATATAGGGTCTACGCAAAAGCTACTGGGTTCCCGGGAACCCGGTAACTGCACTCTAGATCTGTGAGGTTGTTAAGATTAGAATTTGAATGTAGTTATTTAACTAGTAGCCACATTGTTTACAATTAGTTAGTTAGGCTGTTAGTGCTAGTTTTGTAAGTGGCTAGTTTTGCAAGTAGTTAGTTACCTCCGTTAGCTAGTGTCAGTGAGTAGTTTGTATATATGTATAGGTGCACTATCATTTTCTTAATTCAGTTCAATGAGAATGTTTGCTCTCATTCCAAAAGATCTGGAACCTTCTCTTTTCTTTCTCTGAGCTTCATGGCACACAGCCATGGCGGATGAGCTCTAGCTCAAACATTCCCCTCGATTATGCTCAATTTTGTCATGGTATCAGAGCAAGGCTTCATCTACTGAGGTAACTTGCGGTCTCCTGTCTTGTTTTATCTTCAATTTACAATCGAAGTTTTAGGTCTTTCTCGAAATTGTCAATTACTATTTTTCTCTTGTGAAATCCTGTTCAAAATTGCACTTTTTGTTGTGATCTCGTTTGATTGCAACAAATCATAGCAACTTTAAGTGTTCTCGAAGTTTCTCTGTTGAATTCTCGTTTCCTGTCTTCGATTCACGATTTAAATCAATCGAGATCTGTAGTTTAAGTAATGGCTGGAGATATTGTAAACAAAGATACTTTAGATACTTCAAGTCCCCTATACATGCATTCGTCGGAGAGTGCGGGTTCTATGTAAGTTTCTGTACCGTTTGATGACACAAGATATAGTTCATGGAAGAGAGGTGTAGTTAGAGCCCTCTCAGTGAAGAATAAGGTTGGCTTCATAACAGGGAAGTGTCAGAAACCTGTAATTGGACATGCAACTTTTGATCAGTGGGAACGATGTGATGATATGGTGACCTCGTAGATTCTGAATTCTCTTTAAAAAGATTTAGCGGACAGTTTATAATATGTAAGTGATGCAAAAGAGTTGTGGCAGAAATTAGAAGATAGATATGATCAAACAAATGGTGCAAAACTCTATCAACTCCAGAAAGAAATCAATGATCTAAGTCAAGGAACTCTGGATATAACAAGCTATTATACTAAGATGAAGAAAATATGGGAAGAATTAAACGTATTAAATGCACATGCACAGTGCAATTGTTAATGCATATGTGGTGCTAAGGCTGGTATACAGAAAGCTGAGCAAGACAGAAGACTGATACAGTTTTTGATGGTGCTAAATGAGATATATACTGTCGAGAGAGGGAGTATACTGATGATGAATCCTCTTCCAAGCATTGCACATGCATTTTCTATCCTCATACAAGAAGAGAAGCAAAAAGAAGTTAGGCCACACAATCAACAGTTGGTGATTGAGTTTACATCACTGAATGCCAATGGCCCAAGAAATAACAGTTTTAGGACGAACTATAATCAACACATGAGTAATTCCTTTGGTGGGAACAATAGCTATGGAAGAGATTATATGGGAAATAGACCTAGGCCATTCTGTGAGTTCTGCAAGAGACCAGGGCACACCAAGGACAAGTGTTACAAAATCCATGGTTATCCACAAAATATGAAATACAACAATGGTAGTAGGGGAAGAAAAATAGCAACAAATGTATTTGACACAGCTGACAATGGAGCAGTTTTAACAGATGAAAGAGGAAATTCTCAGGAGCAAGGTAGAACCATGCAGTAGCTAACCAAGGAACAATATGGACAACTGCTGAGCATTTTGGAAAGCTTCAAGAGTGAAAATAATGGAGACAACTCAAAAAATATCAACATGACTAGTGGTGTTGTTAACTTTGCAGGTATGACCGCTTGTAACACTTCTGTTAATCCAAGTACACAGTCTTATGAAAGTCTTAAAGAGAATGTTGATTCCTGAATCCTTGACTCATGAGCCACTAACCATATGACTTATAACAAATCCCTTTTGAGTAACATCAAAACTCTTGTTTATCCTTTCCTAGTTTCTTTGCCAAATGGATATAAAGTAAGAGTGACAATAGTTGGAGATGTCATACTCAATCCTCAATTTACCCTAAAAAGAGTCTTATATGTACCTAGTTTCAAGTTCAATATGATCTCTGTTCACTCATTGACAGTTCAACTTGATTGCATCATCATATTCACTAAATTTTCTTGTATCCTTCTACAAGGCCTTTCACTGAGGAGGCCTCTGGAGATTGGTAAATTCAGAGACAGCCTCTACCTTCACTATTCAAATTCAAGAAAGAACAGTTCTTCTATCATGCCACTCACACACGGATCTGCACCTAGTGCATCTACCTCATGTAGTCATAATATTAATAATGTACACTGTCAGCACCATCTCTGTAATTCTGCACCTAGTGCATCTATTTCTCCTCATGTTGGTAATAAAAGTGTACGAGTTCCTTTGAATTCTAATAGAACTTCTTCTGACAAAATGGATACATGTATACCTGGTGAGAATCATGTGGATCTCTTGCGGCACAACATGCTAGGCCATGTATCTTTTATCAAGATGAAGGGTATCAATTCTATACCTATAGCCTTTGCAAACAAACAACCTTTTATGTGTTCCATTTGTCCTATGGCCAGGCAGAATAGATCTCCATTCCCAGAAAGAACCACTTCCACCACCAAAGCATTTGAACTCCTCCATGTGGATATGTGGGGACCCTATCATGCACCAACTCATGACAATCACAGATATTTCATCACCTTAGTTGATGACTACAGTAGATGTACTTGGACACATCTCTTGACTAGTAAAAGCAATACCCTACATGTCATAAAAGTTTTTTGTGCAATGGTCCAAAACCATTTCAATACCTCAATAAAAACTATCAGAACTAACAATGGTCTGGAGTTTGTGAACATTGAAACAACCATGTTTTTCTAATCCAAAAGGATCTTACACCAGAAAACTTGTCCTTATAGCCCTCAATAGAATGGTATAGTCGAAAGAAAACATAAGTACCTCCTTAAAACTGTAAGAACATTGTTGTATCAGTCCAAACTGCCTATAAGATACTGGGAAGAGTGCATCCTAACTTCTACCTACCTGATCAATAGACTGCCATCCTTATCCCTCAAAGGGAAATGTCCTTTTGAGGTTCTATACAAGAAGAAACCAAACTATTCACACCTTAGGAGTTTTGGATGTCTATGCTTTCCTACAAAACTAAAACCTCACAAAGATAAATTTGAACCAAGATCAACTCCACATATTTTCATAGAATACCTTTTTGGATCAAAGGGATACAAGGTCCTTAGCCTAGCCACAAGGTAGATTCATGTATCTAGAGATGTGACTTTTCATGAAACAATCTTTCCATTTGCATTGCATAGAAATTACAATGATCTAGCATCTAAATATGAACATTTATGTTTTCCTTCTCCTCACATAGGACCCAGTATGAGTCATCTTGATATTGCTAATCCTACTGTCACCAGCAACAATGAGAGTCCACATCAACAACTAATGTCACCTAAATTTTCATTTGGCAATGATACTAATTCTGTCACTCATGAATCTGGTTCACCAGGATACCAAAGCTCTCCCACTTCAAATGGAACCTCAAACACATCATCTGAACCTAGTTTTCACCCACTGGATCAACAACAATCCCTTTCAGATAATTCACCAAGATCAATACAATCTGAACAGACCACAATCCTAACTTAAAATAGACCCTAAAGAACACTGAAGCCTCCAAGTTATTTGAAAGATTACATTTGCAATGTGCCCACTCTCAATACCACTCACAATACCACTGAAGAACAAACTACATAATTTGATCACAACTCACCCTCACAGTCCTTTTCCTTTCATACACATGTACCCTGGTTGCAACCTATATCCCTAAATGCTCTAAGTGGTAGCAGTCAGCATTTGATTGAAAAACTTTCTATTGACTGTGAAGCGGAGTCATATGAAGAGGCAGCAGCTATGCCTGCTTGGCAACAGGCCATGAGCCAAGAATTTGATGCCCTCTATTCTAATCATACCTGGGACCTTATCCCACTACTTGCAGGAAAGAAAGCAATAGGCTATAAATGGGTATATAAAATCAAACATAAGGCAGATGGAAGTGTTGAAAGATTTAAAGCTAGACTAGTTGTCAAGGGTTACACTCAACATGCAGGAATTAACTACATTGAGACTTTCTCTCCAGTAGTGAAGATGACTATATGAGAGCATTAGTTGGCACTACAGTAAAGAAGAATTGGGATGTCTTTCAACTTGATGTGAACAATGCTTTTCTACATGGAGACCTAAATGAAGAAGTATACATGCAAGTACCACCAGGGCTGTTACTAGAAAACCAGAACTTGATGTGTAAACTAAACAAATTTTTGTATGGTTTGAAGCACGCAAGTAGACAGTGGTATGCTAAGTTGACAAAGGCCCTATGCTCTAAAGGTTATGTGCATTCTATGCTAGACTATTCACTTTTCTACAAGAAGAGGGGTAAATCAGTTATTTTGTAGCAGTATATGTGGATGATGTCCTCTTAACATGAACAGATTTAGGGAAAATCAAGGCATTGGAGTCTTTCCTACATGAGACTTTCAAAATAAAGGATTTGGGAAGACTGCATTATTTCCTAGGTTTGGAGATACTGTACAAGCATGATGGAGCAATAATCACACAAAGAAAGTTCACAAATGATCTGATAAAGGAGTTTGAATGCTCACGCTGCACTACCATGGCCTCTCCACTTGATCCCTCAACAAAGTTGAAGCCACTGAAGGTACCCTACTCACAGACCCCACTCAATACAGAAAGCTGGTGGGAAAACTGAACTTTCTCACCAACACACGACTTGATATTGCCTACAGTGTCCAACATCTGAGCCAGTACAGGCAAAACCCTCGAGATTCTCACCTCAAAGCTGCCATGCATGTACTCAGATATTTGAAAGGTGATCCTGGTATAGGGATTTTTCTGTCGAACAGTGGAGATTATAGATTAAGAGCTTTCTGTGATTCAGATTGGGCAGCTTTCCCTAAGACTAGAAAATCAGTTAGCGATTATATTGTATTGCTTGGAGACAGTCCAATTAGTTGGAAATCGAAGAAACAGTCCACTGTGTCACTGAGCTCTGCAGAGGCAGAGTATAGGTCTGCAAGAAAGGTAGTTGCAGAGCTTGTTTGGTTGTCTAAGCTTTTGGAGGAACTAACTGTACCCTTGAGTCTTCCCATTCCAGTATATTGTGACAATCAAGCAGTCCTGCACATCGCCAGAAATCCAGTGTTTCATGAATGAACAAAACACATAAAGGTCGACTGCCATTTTGTAAGGGACAAGGTAATTGAAGGATTGATCTCTCTACACTATGTTCATACAGACAACGAGCTCGTAGATATACTCAACAAATCCTTGACAGGAATCAAACATTCATCACTGCTTCACAAGTTGAAAATGAGTACCTCCCTTCCAACTTGGGGGGGGGGGGGGTTAAATTAGAATTTGAATGTGGTTATTTAACTAGTAGCCACATTGTTTACAGTTGGTTAGTTAGGATGTTAGTGCTAGTTTTGTAAGTGGCTAGTTTTGCAATTAGTTAGTTACATCCGTTAGTTAGTGTCAGTGAGTAGTTTGTATATATGTATAGGTGCACTATCATTTTCCTAATTCAGTTCAATGAGAATGTTTGCTCTCATTCCAAAAGATCTGGAACCTTCTCTTTTCTTTCTTTGAGCTTCATGGCACACAACAATGGCGGATGAGCTCTAGCTCAAACATTCCCCTAGGTTATGATCAATTTTGTCAGAGGTCTGTCTGTGAAATCACCTCTTCATCAGGTCATTTGCCATGTTCATCGATCAGTTAGGAGAGTTCATTAGGTTTTTTACCACATCAGCTCATATCTTATCTCTTAAGAGCCTGTTTGGATTAGCTGATTTAAAGTAGCTGATAAACATTAGGTGCTGAAAAACACTTTTAAGTGCTGAAGTTAATTTAAAAAATAAGCAGTTACGTGTTGGATAAAAGTGCTGAAATTAATAATAAGCAGCTGAAGAACTGGGTATATGAAGAGTTTTGTTTTAAAAAGAAGTATTTTAGGGATAGAATAGTAAATATTTTGGTCAAACCTAAAGTGCTTATAAGCTGAAATTTGATAAGTTGGGGGAGACCAACTTATGGCTTTTGACTTATTTTTGGCTTATAGGCACTTAAATTATAAGCTCTTTAATTTTACCAAACGCGTAGATAAGCCAAAAAGTGCTTATAAGCCAGTTTGACCAGCTTATATAAGCTTAGCCAAACACCCTCTAAGTACATCTTAGTGACAGCGCAAAAGACTACTAAAAGGATTTCTAGTTTCTGAATCAAACTTCAAAAATATGAAACACTGAAATCCATTTAATCTTTAAACTATAGATACCTTTTTCCATATCCTCCCAAAAATTGCCGCAATCTAAACTTAGCTATTGCGAATCCAACGCGATGACCTCTCATTGTGTTCTTTGTAAAGATTATATTCCCAAAAACGAGTTACCGGCCATCAAGATAAAGTTTCCGATCAATGGATTTTGTCTATTTTATTCTATTTTTTTTTCCAGAGGAAAGACTACAATTTTACATGCATGACTGAAATAAAAAATTTAACAAAAAATGAACGAACTTGTAAGTTTTTAAACGCTTTTTGAGCTGGACATAAAGTAGGAGTAAGATATGCATACATACTACCTTCAAACTCCACCTATGAGAATA
The DNA here is from genome assembly GCF_000393655.2 of Nicotiana sylvestris. Lineage (NCBI taxonomy): Eukaryota > Viridiplantae > Streptophyta > Magnoliopsida > Solanales > Solanaceae > Nicotiana > Nicotiana sylvestris. The sequence goes on along the minus strand of NC_091057.1, from coordinate 90,819,333 downwards.
AATTGAGTATGTCATTATCATTATTGTTGTATATATAGTGTTGAAACTCGAAACACTTCTAGTAAATAGTGAAAAAATTGAGGCGCAAGTACGCGGAGTAATAGTTTTCTAAGTCATATTTTTTCGAAATAAAATAATTCTTAGTGTGTCTCTCTCTCTCTTTTTCTTCTTTTAGAGTTGACGTATTGAATTTTTTTAAGCATATATTGTATGGACTACATATTTTGTTCCTTTTCCCTTTTCCAAAAGAGACTTTCGTTGACATTTAATGATGAAATTTACCTGGTAGGTTCTATGAAGTTATTCCAGATAAAGAATTTCATTTATAATACATCTAATTGACGCAGCAAGAATCAAATAGTCATGGTTACAAGTGACACATTTGTAGTATTTAAAAGGGGTTAATAAATTGCCAAACGGCATCTACTTTAACAAATACAAAATACTTGGTAGAATAAGTCATACCTAAAAGAGTACTGTTGCAATATATAATTTAAGACAAACCTACCTCGTTAGAGAGGTCCAAAAGAAAAAGAGAAGTGGCCAAAGACGAGTTTGTCTCAAAACTTTTTAATTTTTTTTTGTTGCTAAATTACAATTTTTCTTCAAATTCCTTAACTATAATCACTGACACCATTTTATTGATGTGTTCTATTACGAATCATAAAGTTATGTCCTTATTTTCATATATTAGAAATGGCAACTTCCAAAGTTTAACTGGCCATATTGATAGGCTGGTAGGATAGTGATTGGATTTAAGTTTTACAATACCCTCATTTTCCTGCGTGCATATTATCATCGTTCCATCTCTGTCTTTAATTAATTATATATATGTTAAATTATCGTTGTTGCTTTTTTATTAATCCTTTTCATCTGTAAGTGATTTGGAAATAAATAAAATTTGAGATATACACTCCCTTTTAAAAAGTCTCTAATTATCTAATTTCCTTTTGTACTAAAAAGAGTACTGGGATTCTGGGACCGGACTCTTCCTAGGAAATTTATGAGTCAGGTGGGGATTCTGTTATCTAGGATTTTTAGTACATGGTGCACAACTAAAAAAAAGGAAGAAAAAATATATTAAGTGGAATTGATTGTTATTCCTCTAGATAATAACGCAACTTTCAACTAAGAGCCCCGTTCGACCTTCTTAGAGCATGTGTGCCATCAGTTAATATTATACTAATTTTAAAAAATATATACATAAAATATTTAATTTTGCCGAGAAACCATGTGCCCGTCATTTTACCTATTCATCCGCCCCTCGTGAGTTGGTAAGCTTTTAAAATCACATTCTAAGCTCAAGTTACTAATTTACCCTTTGTGAATAATTTAATTTTTCATATAACTTATGATAGTCTCTAAAATTTAATTACACCACGGTTAAAAATAATAATAAATATTATTGTTATTATATTCCATCTTAACCTCTATATTATAAATTAAAGCATGCCTTCATAGCACAGTTCGTTGCTTGTAAATTTAATTAAGAAATATTAATGATTACGATAAAAGTATTTGAAAGTAAAAAGAAAAGAACGAGCTTATAATATTTTTTTAGTTTCTCGCCTTAAAAAAACCCTAATACTATAGGAGCTACTGTAAGGTTATGTATGCTACTTTGAGAAAGAAATTACATACTTAGTGTAGCTAATTAGTCGGTGACAAAATTCAAAAAACCTTTGAGAATATTTAAAGAACATAGTGAATAAGTAGCTAATTTAGTACAATAGCCAAAATGAGAGTGTAGGGAAGGGACCACCGAAGGATGTGGTGCAGTGGATGAGATTGTTCTTTCCTTAACTAGAGGTCTCGAGTTCGAGTTCTGAGTATGAAAAAATCTTTGATAGAGAGCGCTTCCCCTGGAAAAGGACCCTACGCGGCGCGAATCCGAATATAGTCGGACTCCAATACAAGTAGCGGATGAGAAGAAAAAAAAAGAGAGTATAGGGAAGGGGATGAGGAGAAAAGAAAGCTGCGTTAAATCCACGAAATCATAATAAAGGGCATTTAGGTAATCGTAAGCCACTACGATCAATCAATGTCGTCTTATTTTGTTTTAACCGGCGTTGATGTTTTTCCTTTTGTTTCTCCTATGTTATACAGTGTCAGTTAGGCAGCTCGAAACATCATCTTCCACTTCCACTCTCTCTCCCTTTCATTCAATCTGTCACTCTCTTACTCTGTCTTCTACTACTTTAACTTAACACTCACCACAACATAAAAAGTAAAGTAATTATTCGTGTAGAACTTTCTTTGTCATCTATTGGTGCTATGCTAAAGCACTAAAAAGTTCAAGAATTTCACTCTCCTGTTTACTCTGCTTAAAATCCGGTAAATTTTCATCTTCTTTGCACACCCTTTTCTTCAAAGTGTTAAAAGAATTGTTCAAGAAAGTGTGAGAACTAATAGTAAATTTAGTAATTTGTTGTTTTGATCACAAAAGAGGTCCACTTTTTATGATTATCGAGAAGTTAGCAAACGGTCCGAGAAATTTAAAGGTTGATTCTTTATGATCAAGGAGAAAAAAGGGAATTTTGTATTTTTGGTTCTTGAATTTGGTCTTTCTTTTCTTACTCTGCTGATTTCTTGGAAATTTGGGTTTGCTTTGATATATGAAGAGAGCAAGGAAAACTCTGAAAAGGATAACGGTGGTGACTCTATGAATTTGGTTTATCAAGAACCAGCGCTGTAGTGTGCTTAAGGTGGGTTTATATGTTCCTTGATATTTTGTTTTTCTGAAATTTGACTATTTTCTCATTTATTGAATGCCTGACAAGAAAAATAGTATACTCAATTAGGTGTGTTTGTTTCTCATGCTCTGTTTTCTCAATTAGATAAGGGTTTTTTCTGTTAAGGGGTCAGTATTTTTCTGGCGTGTAGGGTTGGTTGCTGCTCAGCATAGTCTTTTGCATATCTTTTTTGACAGGCAAGTTAGAGAAAGCTGCAAAACTGAGCTTTGAGGGCTCAAAAGGAAAAATGGCATACCAGAGAAAAGGATCTGATCTGCAACCACAGAGGCGTATTCTGCGGACGCAGACAGCTGGTAATCTAGGGGAGTCAATGATGGACAGTGAATTAGTGCCGTCATCTCTGAGTGAAATTGCACCAATTCTCCGCGTCGCCAACGAGGTCGAGCCTAGCAATCCGAGGGTAGCTTATCTATGTAAGTGATACATGTCAAAGTTTGTGCTGGAGTACACGAACTTGGATGTTTGCTCATATTTATCATTTATAAAAGTTTATTTGTCAAGGTTTAGTTGCTTATATATGTTAGAATGTAGTTTGAAAAGTATATATGGGCTCCATGGCAAGTATTTATATGGCAGTGTGAATCATGGAAAATTGAATCATTGAGAGGTTTTCGGTGTTGTGTTTGTACAATATATATGGTGCTTTCTACTCTACTCCTTTTGTGAACCACTGGACGAACTATGGTACTAGTCACATTTAGGCTGAACAAATTGTTTCGATATATTAAGGTAGCATTGTTCTCGTGGACTTAAAATTGAATTTGAGAACTACTACAGTTGAAGCTAATTATCATGATAAATATTGGGATTCTCGATTTCCTTGCTGCATGATCAAATGAATGGTCAACACAACAATTTAGTTATCTGTTTTGTTCAATTAGCATAACTTTGCTGCACAATAATGAGCATCTTCATGATACATTTACTCTCCAATGCAACCAACGTTTCCTCCTTTTTTAATCTTTAGTAGTGGTGGAGGAAATGGTATCCTGCAGATTGTGCAACTATCTGACGTAGCTTGTCTCCTGCACTAAAATCAGGTCGATTTTATGCCTTTGAAAAGGCTCATCGGTTAGATCCAACATCAAGTGGACGTGGAGTTCGCCAGTTCAAAACTGCCCTTCTTCAACGGTTAGAAAGGGTAAACTGTTTATACCGCCACTATTGATGTGCATGTCATGATATTTCAACGTAACATTTTTTATGTGCTGGTATTAGTCAAATCATATTACTATGATTTAGATTTCTGAGCAATTTTATTCTTCTTGCTATATGGGGGGAATAAGTGGGAGATAGCAGTTTCCATTTGCAATTTCAGTAGCACATAAGCATAGTAGTATAACCCTAACTTGCACTCAGCATTGTTGGTTGTGGCCTGTGGGCATGGCACGGGGGAATCTTTTTTGGCTTTTCCGGATGATCAAATACCCTTTTCCATGTGGGTTATTTGATGTAGGTAAGTTCAATAGGTACAAAACCTTAAACATTAGGTATAGTCGGAGGATTAGGTAGATGAAGAGAAGATTGAGAAGGGGTGACAATGAGGGAGAAGAGATTTTGAAAGCTATGATGAAGTTCATTACTGCTGCTCTGACATCAAGATGAAGACTACAGTTTGCTCAGAGCCAAAAAGTAGAGCTGCATGCTTGCAGTTTAGTGCACCTTTATCACATTTAGGGGTTTTAAAACATTAATATGTACCTTGAGGAGCTTTATTGTTTATCACATTTATGCAGGAAAATGAAACAACCCTGGCTGGAAGGACAAAAAGTGATGCTCGTGAAATGCAGAGTTTCTACCAGCATTACTATCGGAAATATATTCAAGCTTTGCAGAATGCTGCTGATAAAGCTGATCGGTATATCTAAGGCATACTAAGACTGCATCCTCTACTTTGCTGTTAGGTTTTCTTCACGCTGATTCTTTTTAGCTGTTTCTCTTTGGGCCTTCTTATAGTGCACGCCTTACAAAAGCATACCAAACAGCTGCTGTGCTTTTTGAGGTCTTGAAAGCTGTTAACCTGACAGAAGCTGTAGAAGTGGCTGATGAGGTAGACTAAAAAAAAAATCTGTCTTTCCCATCTATTCAAGTTGTTATCGGTATCTAGGGCTCCCAGTAACTTCTTGACAATATGAGATATTATTGTTGGAAGTAGATGTGTTGCGGATCTGATGTTTTATGTATATGCTTCAGCTTTTATCTACCATCTTGGCTCATCCTCTATTTTATATGCATTTCACATGTAGATTTTGGAAGCTCATACAAAGGTTGCCGAGAAAACTGAGATACTTGTCCCTTATAATATACTTCCACTTGACCCTGATAGTTCAAATCAAGCAATTATGAGATATCCTGAGGTTGAGTTCTAGTCTCTTTTCTTGTTTGACAGGCTTTAACTTGATGAAGATTCTATATGTGCTCGATCTTTTGCTTTTCATAGATTCAAGCTTCTGTTACTGCACTTCGTAATACAAGAGGTCTTCCATGGCCAAAAAGCCATAAGAAGAAAGTTGATGAAGACATTTTAGACTGGCTTCAAGCTATGTTTGGTTTTCAGGTACACTACTGCAATATTCTGGGTACATACATCACTGAGTTATGTAAATCCTTATGAGCTTCTGTTACTCAATGTTAATTATAATTGGGATTGACATACAGAAAGATAATGTGGCGAATCAGCGGGAGCATCTGATTCTGTTGTTGGCGAATGTTCACATCCGACAATTTCCAAAGCTTGATCAACAACCAAAGGTTGTTTTTTTGGATATTCCATTTGAAATAGCACTCTCTATCTCTTCGTTTTTGTCTCTGACGATGATATGTACATCACTCATACTAGTTGGATGATCTGGCACTTACTGATGTTATGAAGAAGCTATTCAAAAACTACAAAAAATGGTGCAAGTATCTTGGTCGGAAGAGCAGTCTGTGGTGAGTTAATCTTCTTTTTATGAATTAGTTGATATTGAGGTGTTTATTAGTACTAGCAGCTTTGTTAACTGATAGCCATGCAATTATAAGTATTATTGTCCACTGGGCAGTTCTAAATGCAATATGGCAAGAGAAAAGGAAAAGGATGTGAAAAGGACATGAAAAGGTAAGAAAAAACCAATGGGAGATGGTCAACTCTAGGCAATGGACAAGGCCAACTTTGCTGTTTAATTGATGTGAAAAAGAAGAAATTAAGATCAATACTATTTTGTAAAGAATATTTTTATGGTACTAGATTTCTCGGGTGTTGACGTGGTAGTATACGTTAATGCATACTTAGTATTCTTATGGAAATCTGAATTTTTTTTTACGGTCCACTCTCAACTAGGACTGCTATGATAAATATCCTCCAAACTGTAGCTCTGCCTATGACAAACCATTTCAAAAAAAGCTCTGCCTATAACTTCTAAATTTTGTCCAATTTATTAGTTCCGCTAATTCTACTAGTTTTTGGTTGCAGGCTGCCAACTATCCAGCAAGAAGTGCAACAACGAAAATTACTATACATGGGTCTTTATCTTCTTATATGGGGGGAAGCTGCAAATTTAAGATTCATGCCTGAGTGCCTGTGCTATATTTATCATCATGTATGGAGTGATTTTTTGTATCTTTTAAGTGTGTCTGTACCTCGTTGTGTCGGTTTCTTTTATTTTGTTGTTAGGTTCTAGAACTTGATTTATCTGTCACATCATTTTATTAATTCCCCGAGACATTGAACCATAATTTCTTTTGGATCATCTGTTAAGTATCTAGGTATTCATCAACTCTACCTCGATAGAATATCTAAGGTTGCAAAGTGTCTAATATAAAGACCTCATTGGGTTACTCATCTAAGTTTGAAAAGTAACATTTTGAGGACTGACACTCGTATCGTTATTGAACTTGACATTGAATGTTCAAAAATTAAAAATTGTGAGTTCACTCAGCTTACTTTTTGTTTTTAAAATTTTTGTTAGTTGAAAGTTATCTTATTTCTTACAAATATGTATTTAAAACCTTGCCATGTCAGGCATGTCAATGGGATTTAGAGAGACCTATATCTAGTGTATTCTCGTTTTGGCTAGAGGCTCTCTAGAAATAGCATAGGATTAGAAATCAGTCATCATATTTTTATCTTTCATGTCTGGAGACTTCTCTTCATTGGTGTATTTTTCATTCTTTCTAAGAAGATATCAGGCAGTTATGCATGACACTGATATCAGGCAGTTTAGTTTCTTAGAAGAACACTGGGATGTTGTTGTTGTTGTTGTTGTTGTTGTTGTTGTTTAGTTTGGGACCTGGTTATCCTATCTAGTGCTTTTTTATTTTTTAGGTTTTCCAGTACATTTACTAGTTGCAAATCTTGATTCAGATGGCATTTGAACTTTATGGTATGCTGGCTGGAAGTGTTAGTCCCATGACAGGCGAAACTATAAAACCTGCTTATGGTGGTGAAGAGGAGGCTTTCTTGAGAAAAGTAGTGACTCCCATCTATAACACTATAGTAGAGGTATTTCACGTGGACTGTTGGCCAAAATGCAAGATTCCTCTTTCGGGATGCACCTTGACTTTATTTTCTGCCTGAACAAACAGGAAGCTAAAAGGAGCAAAGGAGGAAAGTCAAAACATTCTCAGTGGAGAAACTACGATGACTTAAATGAGTACTTTTGGTATATTCTCTTACTTTATCTGAATATCTGTTCTCTTGTGTAACGTATACTGATGATTAGCATGGCGTTATAGGTCAGTAAATTGTTTCCGGCTGGGATGGCCAATGCGTGCTGATGCCGATTTCTTCCATCTTTCTGCTGAACAACGACGGGCTGACGTAAGTAATATCACCTACTATTATTTTGCCATCCCTCATATAACACTCTTCACCAATATCATATATTGTCGACATGTTCGCCCTGTGTTGATTTTCTATTACATTAGATTTTCCTCAATGTTTCCCTAAAGAATCACTTTTACTAAATTGTACCCCTCTCAATCCCGAGCACAAGCATAATTTTGACAAATATGTTCAGATATTAAGACCTACTCAGTATAGCTAAAGTTGAAAACATGAAATTGCAAGAGAAAGAAATGCGCTAATTAATCTAATCAAGATGAGTATGGGGAATCTGATGAATATTATGTTTGATATTTTAAAACCTCAAGAAGGGGGCACATTGTAACATCTGACACTGTTTCTGAAAAGTTTGCAACCTTTCAGAAACAGCCATGGTTGTTGGAACAGGCGGGAACGATTCCCGTTTAAAATATTTCGGGAAAATAAATTTAGAATAATCCGGGAAAGAAACGGATCGGGTCGCGTCGCGGGTCCTGGGTTATTCCGGGTTGATCGTTAATTAATTAAATAATTATGTTAGAATAGTTATGTAAATAACCCTAATCCTATATGTATTAGGAGTAGGACATGTTATGTATATATATATATATATATATATATATATGGCTCATTGTATCATGTTTAATATATGAGAATAATATCAATAATATTTTCTCCCTTGCTTTCTCACATGGTATCAGAGCAGCAGTGAGAAAACATCCGGGAAAGAAAACCCAGCCGAAAAAAAGTCGCCGTGCTTCAATTTCGGCAACCTTTTAAGGGCTGTTTTTATTCAAACCAATTTACATCGGTGTTGTGCAAAAACCAACACCACCACAAGGTCCCCCAACCCCCGGCGACCAAACCCCAACAAACACCTCTGCCGACAAACATCTCACGCGCCTCCACGCGCCGATCAGAGAAATTTTTTTCCGGCGAGATCTACTCCACGTGCCTGCGCGTGGAGCACTTTCCGGGCACTTTTTGATGAAATTCCTTCAGAGCAGTTAGATCGCCCTCAAATGTCGAGCCTACCCATAATTTTATTTTTAAATTCTGACCATTGAGTTATTCCGGCGACTACACTGATTTTTTCCGGCAGATACAGTAATCAGTGTCTCCTTCGTCTGTTTCAGCGAGTTTTCAATTGATTCTTTCTGTTATTTGGTGATAATTTTATAGACCTCTCTTCAATCCAACGATGTCTTTGGGAGTTGATGCTTTCGGGTCTAAAAACCCAGGTTCTGGCAGTTTCGGTGTTATGATTACCTCCGAACCTTTAATGGGAAGTTCAAACTACTTAGCTTGGGCTTCGTCTGTCGAGCTGTGGTGTAAAGGTCAAGGTGTTCAAGATCATTTAATCAAGAAGTCTAGCGAAGGAGATGACAAGGCCAAAGCACATTGGGAGAAGATCGATGCTCAATTATGTAGTATTCTGTGGCGATCTATTGATTCTAAGTTGATGCCCTTGTTTCGTCCATTCCAGACATGTTATTTGGTTTGGGAAAAGGCTCGCACTTTGTACACTAATGACATATCTCATTTCTATGATGTGATATCGCGGATGACAAATTTAAAGAAACATGAATTAAATATGTCTACTTTCTTGGGACAAGTACAGGCAGTCATGGAGGAATTTGAGAAGTTGATGCCAGTTTCTGCTAGTGTTGAAAAGCAGCAAGAGCAGCGACAAAAGATGTTTCTAGTTCTTACTCTTGCTGGGCTTCCTAATGTATCTTGACTCAGTACGCGCGATCAGATTTTGGCTAGTCCGATTATCCCCACAGTTGATGAATTATTCTCTCGATTACTTCGCCTTGCTGCAGCACCAAGTCATCCAGTGATCTCATCACAGACACTTGACTCATCTATTTTCGCATCCCAGACAGTGGACAATCGGGCATCTCATACTATGGAAAATAGACGAGGAGGAGGTCGTTTTGGAAGATCTAGACCCAAGTGCTCTTATTGTCATAAACTTGGACACACTCGTGACGTGTGCTATTCTTTACATGGTCGCCCACCCAAAAATGCTTATGTTGCTCAAACCGAGACTACAGGTAACCAGAGATTTTCTTTATCTGAAGGGGAGTATACTAAGTTCCTTCAGTATCGAGCAAGTAAGCACACATCTCCACAAGTAGCCTCCGTTGCTCAGACTGATACTTCTGTTGCTGGTAATTCTTTTGCTTGTGTTTCCCAGTCTAGTACTCTTGGACAATGGGTTGTGGACTCAGCCGCTTCTGATCATATCTCTGGTAATAAATCACTTTTGTCAAATATTGCGTATTCACAGTCTCTTCCCACTGTTACTTTAGCCAATGGGTCTCAAACTAAAGCAAAAGGAGTTGGACAAGCGAATCCCCTACCCTCTGTCACTCTAGATTCCGTTCTTTATGTCCCTGGCTATCCTTTTAATCTTGCATCTGTTAGTCGTTTGACTCGTGCCCTCCATTGTGGTATATATTTTATTGATGATTCTTTTATCATGCAGGACGTAGATGATTGGAACAGGACTTGAATCCGAAGGCCTTTACTACCTTAACTCACTCAATTCCTCCAAGGCATATCTAGTTACAGATCCTCCTGACCTAATTCAGAGACGTTTAGGACATCCAAAATTATCCAAGCTTCAGAAGATGGTGCCTAGTTTGTCTAGTTTATCTACATTAGAGTGTGGGTCATGTCAGCTCGGGAAACATACCCGAGCCTCCTTTCCTCGTAGTATTGAGAGTCATGCAGAGTCTGTTTTTTCTTTAGTTCATTCTGATATATGGGGTCCTAGTAGAGTCACTTCAACCTTGGGATTTCGTTATTTTGTTAGTTTCTTTGATGATCATTCAAGATGTACTTGGATTTTTTTAATAATGCCTTAGAATATTTATCCTCTCAATTTCAACAGTTTATGACTTCTCAAGAAATTATTCATCAGACCGCATACCCCTCAGCAAAATGGGGTTGCAGAGAGAAAGAATAGGCACATCATTGAGACTGCTCGCACACTTCTCATTGAATCTCATGTTCCGTTGCGTTTTTGGGGCGATGCAGTTCTCACAGCTTGTTATTTGGTTAATCGGATGCCCTCATCTCCCATCCAGAATCAGATTCCATATGCAGTATTGTTTCCCACTCACCCTTATACTCTGTTCCCCCTCGTGTTTTTGGGAGCACTTGTTTCATTCATAACTTAGCCCCTGAGAAAGATAAGTTAGCTCCTCGTGCTCTCAAGTGTGTCTTCCTTGGTTATTCTTGTGTTCAGAAGGGATATCGTTATTACTCACCTGATCTTCATACGTACTTTATGTCATCTGGTGTCACATTTTTTGAGTCTAAACCTTTCTTTACCTCTTCTGACCATTCTGACCACCTTGATATATTTGAGGTCTTACCTATACCGACCTTTAAGGAGTTTACTATAGCTCCTCCTTCACCTTCCGTCACAAAAGTCTTACCCATTCCAACCGTTGGGGAGTCTAGTGTGGCTCCTCCTAGACTCCCGGCCACAGGAATACCACTCTTGACATATCATCGTCGTCCGCACCCAGCATCAGGCCCAGCTGATTGCACTTCGGAAAGGTATACAGACCACCCTTAATCCTAATCCCCATTCTATCGGTTTAAGCTATCATCGTTTGTCATCACCCTATTATGCTTTTATATCTTCTTTGTCCTCTGTCCATCCCTAAGTCTCCAGGTGAAGCATTGTCTCATCCAGGATGGCGACAGGCTATGACTGACGAGTTGTCTGCTTTACATACGAGTGGTACTTGGGAGCTTGTTCCTCTTCTTTCAGGTAAATTTACTGTTAGTTGTCGCTAGGTATATGCAGTCAAAGTTGGTCCGGATGGCAAAATTGATCGCCTTAAGGCCCGTTTTGTTTCCAAGGGATATACTCAGATATTTGGGCTCGATTACAGTGATACCTTCTCTCCCTTGGCTAAGGTAGCATCAGTCCGCCTTTTTCTATCCATGGCTGCTGTTCGCCATTGGCCTCTCTATCTGCTGGACATTAAGAATGCCTTTTTACACGGTGACCTTGAGGATGGAGTTTATATGGAGCAACCACCTGGGTTTGTTGCTCAGGGGGAGTCTCGTGGCCTTGTATGTCGCTTGCGCCGGTCACTTTATGGTCTAAAGCAGTCTCTTCGAGCCTGGTTTGGTAAGTTCAGCACAGTTATCCAGGAGTTTGGCATGACTCGGAGTGAAGCTGATCACTCTGTGTTTTATTGGCTCTCTGCTTCGAGTCTCTATATTTATCTGGTGGTTTATGTTGATGATATTGTTATTACCAGCAATGATCAGGATGGTATTACTAAATTGAAGCAACATCTCTCTCAACACTTTCAGTCTAAGGACCCGGGCAAACTAAAGTATTTTCTGGGTATTGAGGTCGCTCAGTCTAGTTCAGGTATTGTGATCTCACAACGGAAGTATGCCTTAGATATTCTTGAGGAGACAGGAATGACAGGTTGTAGACCTGTTGACACTCTGATGGATCCGAATTCTAAACTTCTGTCAGGACAGGGGGAGCCTCTTAGTGATCCTGCAAGATATAGGCGGTTGGTTGGTAAATTAAATTACCTTACAGTGACAAGACTTGACATTTCCTTTCCTGTGAGTGTTGTGAGTCAGTTTATGGATTCTCCGTGTGATAGTCATTGAGATGCAGTTGTTCGCATTCTTCGATATATAAAATTAGCTCCAGACAAAGGTTTATTGTTTGAGGATCGAGGCCATGAGCAGATCGTTGGATACTCAGATGCTGATTGGGCAGGATCACCTTCTGATAGACGTCTGGATATTGTGTCTTAGTAGGAGGAAATTTGGTGTCTTGGAAGAGCAAGAAACAGAATGTGGTTGCTCGGTCTAATACAGAAGCAGAATATCGAGCAATGACTATGGCGACATGTGAGCTAATTTGGATCAAACAGTTGCTCAAGGAGTTGAAATTTGGTGAGATTAGTCAGATGGGATTGCGTCAAATCCAGTGTTCCATGAGAGAACTAAACACATTGAGATTGATCACTTTGTCAGAGAAAAGATGCTCTCGGGAGATATCGCTACAAAGTTTGTGAAGTCGAATGATCAGCTTGCAGATATTTTCACTAAGTCCCTCGCTGGTCCTCGTATTAACTACATATGTACAAGCTCGGTACATATAATTTATATGCACCAGCTTGAAGGGGAGTGTTAGAATAGTTATGTAAATAGTAGTAAATAACCCTAATCCCATATGTATTAGAAGTAGGACATGTTATGTATATATATATGGCTCATTGTATCATGTTTAATATATGATAATAATATCAATAATATTTTTTCCTGTGCTTTCTCACAAATTAAAAGAAATTTTGTCCAAAAAGATTAATCAATCTTTGACCAAATCCGAAGTCGAAGCCGAGCGAGCGACGGCGGCGGTGCGAGGCTTACCTTTTTCCAACCCATTTAACACCAAGGGGAGTGCTTTCTCAATATAAGCACATCCCCTCTTCTTTCCACCACCAATGAGGAACAATTTCTTTTTTCAAAGCATAAGGGAGCTCACTTTCCCTTCACATTTCTTCCCTCCATTTCCCATTCTTCACCAAACTTTCAATCCCAACAATCTCAAACCTGAATTCATGCCAAATTTCTATTGCCATAACCCAGACAATAAATGAAGACCACTATTCAAATGTTCTTACACATGAAGATCAAGAAGCATATCTTTTGCCAAACAGAGGTTTAGATGGTCATCCATATTTATCAGCTAAAGTTCCTTATAGTTCACGCACCACCTCTAAGAGAAATTTTTTGTAGTTGATTTCATGTTTGATAGATCAAAATCGATGCTCTATAGGTTTATCTAGTTTACTTGATCGCATGCAACAGTATGATGGGTTTGACACCTTAATCTTATGCATAAAATTACCGAATTGCTATCAGTGAATCTACCGCGCATATATACTTAAGGATGTTGAAAGGGTTTCTGTTTATCACCATAAACAGCATTCAAGAAAGACCTTCCTGAATGTAGTATCTGAATGAATAGCCTGTTCATTGTCTAGCTATTTGGTCACCTGTACCTCATGAAATTAGTTTACTTCTACGTCTTTTATGTTCAAGGTGAAGATTTATCTTTACAGCCTACTCTCAGGCAGGAAGCCATCATTTTCTCGAACCAATACTTCCCTTTTAATAGTTTTAATCAGTTTTTTCCTCATTACCAGTTGGTCTCTGGTCTAATGCCATTCAAGGAGAATGTAAGTTCAGTTTGCACTACACTAAAAAGACATGATCTCTGAAGCGATTAATATTACACATGAGGTTTGGCTTCAGGTCACTGTTTTCACGAAAAATTAGAACTCCAAGCGCTTTACTTGGCAATAAGTGGTCCCATGCTATCATAACCTCCTAGATATTCATAGCAGACTAGAACATTTACGTTTTCAAGGCCTATGTGAAGGGGTTAATATCACAGATTCCCTAGATTGCCAGAAAATGGCTATAATATGCCTTGATCCCAGAACTTTTCCTTACGAAATTTTCTGATCTTCTTCTTCTTGTGCACAAATAAATTCCAGTGTGATTTACAACCATTAAGTGGTTCGCAGTTCATCAGAGTTTTTGGTACCAAGTGAGTTAAGTCGTTCTATCCTGTGAGGATAATATTCCAACACCTCGGGTACTTGAGGGGAATAATTTCCTTAAGGACATACTGTGCATTCAGTGGGCTCGATTTCATTCCGAAATTATTTTCCAGATTCTATTTGATTATTTTGACATTCTGTTACTGCTGAAGTTTCTGTTTCTATTTTTCTGTTTCAGAAAATTTACCGTTTCATAATATATTATAGTAATACAGATTGAATAACAGAGATCACAGAACTTCATTACTTTTCATTTGCTATTTTGTTTTTCCAGTGTTTTACTGTTGAGTGTTCATGCATAATTCCCTTAATTACAATCTTTTGTAATATTGATTGTTAGATGCTATTTGAAACAACTCAATCTGTTATAACCAGCGTTCCACGATTAATCTAAATATTGATCATCTTCAGGCAAATGAATCAACTAAAAGGAACCAGTGGATGGGGAAAATCAATTTTGTTGAGACACGCTCATATTGGCACATCTTTAGGAGTTTTGATAGGATGTGGAGCTTTTTTATTTTGTGCTTACAGGTTAGTCTATCTTTTTCCTTTATCTCCAGATGTTTTCTTTTATTTCTCATTAGTTGTACCACATGTTGAGCGTCTTCTGTTACTGATTTACTTTGTGTTACTGAAGGCGATGATCATTATTGCATGGAATGGATCTGGCCAACTAGGTTCTATTTTTGAAGGTGATGTGTTCAAGAAAGTGTTGAGCATTTTCATAACAGCTGCCATACTGAAGCTTGCTCAAGGTGAAGTTTTTTTTTTGCAAAGATAGGCTAGATATAGTTCACTGTCCTTTTTGTTATAGTTCATTTCCTCTCCTACTATGTGACCTCTGAAATTGTCAAAGTAAATCACTTCAACGGCATTCAAGTGAAGATTGTACTTTTCTGTCAATATGAAATGTCATCCACATAGTGTGGTGAAATACTCAACTAGCTTTTTTTAATCAGTTAACTATCTTGATGAATATTGTTAAGCGAAAAGTTTCTCAAGATCAGTTACATCCAGTATGTCTATACTGTTTCGTACTAGTTAAAAAAAGTACCTGCTTGTTTAAACCAATTGATCAACGGTGGGGGATCTTCTATTAGTAGCACGCCCCCTTGTTTGAGACCAAAGGCTAGCACCCGAGATGACTTTTCAAAGAGCTCATAAGAAGAATGAAACTTATAATGAGCCGATAAAAAAAAATGAAACTTATAATGAACATATGAAATAAAGCAAGGTTGATGTCACCATGAAAAGGGACCAACCTATGCATGAAGTTGAGCGTCCAATCCGATTATTTGTCACATTAGTTTGTGTAACTGCAAGTAATGTTGGAGCTTTTACTCTTAGCTAATAGCTAAAATGAACAGTAATTGTTGATCACATAGGCTGTATATAGTTTAACTGATCTCGGACTTTTTTACTCCTAACTACTAAGTAACTTAAATAAACTAGTGACATTTTAGTGATGTTTACATCTGTCCTGATTTTTCTCTCATCTGTGATTTTCTTCTATATGAGGAGAATACGTGTAGTTGGTAGTTGATTTGCCTTAGCGTCTAAGATATCCCCTTTTTTTTTCTTGGATAAGTGTCTGAAGAAGAACTTAGAGACATGCTTTAAATTTTGCGAAGGATGAGAAGCCTCTAAGGGTTTTATTGTGAACTAAGTCCTATTATTCACATAATTTACTGTATCCATCCTTATATGTTCCAGAAAAATCATTATAACTATGATTATCTTGTTGGCAATGCTACCTTGTGTATGCAGCGGTTCTGGATATAATTATGAACTGGAAAGCAAGACACAGCATGTCATTCTATGTCAAGCTAAGATATGTGCTTAAAGCTGTTGCAGCAGCAGCGTGGGTGGTAGTGTTGCCAGTAACTTATGCATATAGCTGGAAAAATCCTCCAGCGTTTGCACAGACTATTAAGAATTGGTTTGGCAATGGTTCAAGTTCGCCTTCTTTATTCATCATAGCAGTTCTTTTTTATCTGTCTCCAAACATGCTATCTGCATTGCTGTTTGTGTTTCCTTTCATCCGCCGTTATCTTGAGAGGTCAGACTACAAGATTGTGAGATTGGTAATGTGGTGGTCCCAGGTATGCGAACATCGATCTCTCTTAATTTAGCTTGTCATTCTGTCTATTTCCCTTCTTTGGATTTATTCTCTTTCTTTTGGGTGGTCTTTGATCTCATACTTTCTGTATGCTCTTTATTACAGCCTCGGCTTTATGTTGGAAGAGGAATGCACGAGGATGCATTTTCTCTTTTCAAGTAATCTACTGTATTGAAATATTAGATCGAAACAACTTTCATTTAGTTCTGCTATTCTGTCTAATTGATTGTAGTATTGATCATAATGTTGTTCTTTCCAGGTACACACTGTTTTGGGTTCTTCTCTTGGCAGCAAAATTGGCATTCAGTTTTTATGTAGAGGTAATTAATTCCCTTTCTATTCCGTCATTATGTTCGTCTGACTGCTATTAACGGGACCCCCGTTTGTGCTGCTATTTGCTTTGATAGCAAAAATACTATATGAGACCACATATTTGAGATGGAAAAATTTCTAGTATTTATTTTCTAGGGGTTGTGTATTTTTTTTTTTTTTTTTTTTTTGGGAGTGGTTCAGGTAATACCTAACTCTTAACATTTACATGCAGAAATAAGACCTGATCTTAACAGTGCTAAACTTTTGGATAGAAAAAAGTCATGCACATGACCCATTTGTTAGCCTTTGAAGGGCTGAACAATTTCACATGTTTATCCCTTTTTTGTGTGGATAAAATTCATAATTGATGTCAAACATCTATGTATTGACGGATCCTCTTAATGTAGTACTAAACATTAGTTTTTTATTTTAAAAATTTACGATAAAATATATTTCTTCTTTTTTTTTGTGTGTTTTTATATAAAAAAATAAAGTTCTATCTCAATTAATTCAAATGTTTTTTAATTTTAATCAATAATTTTCAATACTCAAGAAATAAATTTTTTAATCCTGTAAAACTTTCGTGTGCATAACACAAATGGTGTCATAGTAAAAGAAGAAAAGAAAAATCCATCACAGCTGGCAGTTTTACTCTTTTATATGTCATGTTGGGCTGCTGCTGCTGCTGCTTCAATGTAATAAATTGAAATCTTCATGATATTTGTACTTTTTTAGCCAATATCAACTTTTATACAATTTTAATTATTTAAAATAGTAGAAGTTGATGACCAGGAAGATACTTATATTTTTATTTGTCATAGAATCTCTATAGTTTGATAACTGTCAATTTCTTTTCTGGAAGGTAAATTTTAAGAAGATAACTGTAGTACAAACTGGACTTTAACCATGCATTCTTCTTGTAGATTGTTTCTATTTGTATTTCCATGAAAACTGTTTTAACTGGAATATCTTTTCATCTAGTCCAAGGCCATTAGTTAATCTTTTCATCTAGTCCAAGGCCATTGTTCATACTCCACAGGTGGCATAGATTTGTATGTTGAAAATATCTGCTGCTTAATGATCTTCATGCTATTTTACTTATGTCACTTTCTGACTAACAAAGATGTCAAAATATTGGCCCTCAAAATACACAATAAAAAACATGAAGCATTTTACTTTTGCAGATAAAACCTCTTGTAGATCCAACAAAAGAAATCATGAAGGTTCACATCAGCGTTTATAAATGGCATGAGTTCTTCCCTCGAGGTATATGAATGAGAATTAAAATTGAGTGTTAACATATACATGTGGATACACTTATGCACTAAAGTAAAGATTTGTAAATTAATACTGTTCTCTTATGGTTGCAGCGAAAAGCAATATCGGTGTTGTGATTGCACTATGGTCACCTGTCATTCTTGTATGCATATCCATTTGCATGCTTTCCATTCTTGCAGCTTCTCTGTTATCACTTTTTCTGCACAACATCTAAATTGAAGACTATTCCAGGTCTATTTCATGGACACTCAGATTTGGTATGCTATTTTCTCTACCATATTTGGAGGCATTTATGGCGCATTTCGGCGTCTTGGAGAGGTTGGTAGAGCTTCCACCCACTAGTTGACATTAGTCCAATTTATAACCTTCATTTTGGACTTGTGGAATTGTCGCTACATACTTGTTAGTTTGTATCATCTTAATGCCAGATCTAGATTTTTTTTAATCTACCAGAAGCCTATGCGTCATTTGAGGTATTGCATAGATATGCCGAAAGTATGTATGTAGTAATTGCTATTGATAGAATTTCTGAGTGCATATTTTGTGACTTGGATAACTTCTGCTCAAAGATAGCTAGCATATGACGTAATTAAGTAAGATTTTCTTTTTCCGCAAATTATGCCTTCCACCTTGAATTCCATTGATTTTCCAGAATTGGCATTTTTTTTGGGTGATAAGTTCTCTTCCTGCCTTCTGCTTCCAGATTCGTACTTTGGGAATGCTTAGGTCGCGGTTTCAGTCACTTCCAGGTGCATTTAATGCCTGCTTGATCCCAGTGGAAAAGGATGAAAAGCCTAAAAAGGGATTCAAAGCCACATTATCTAAGAAATTTGATGAGGTCAAGTCCTAGGCATCTCCTTACGTTGACTTCGCAAATATCAGCGTTATAATTTTGTTAATTGACTTGTCTTTGCAGGTCACTTCTAGCAGAGGAAAGGAGGCTGCAAGGTTTGCACAAATGTGGAACAAAATAATAGAGAGTTTCAGAGAGGAGGATCTGATAAATAATAGGTACCGTTGTAATGGTGGTAGTGCCACGCAATCCTTTTCTTGAGAGCTTTGATCGGCTGCTTGCTTCCTTGGCCAGCTTCATGTTTTGTCTATTGTTTCTTTTCCAATTTTCCTTCTCTTCCCTTTTTCTATCCCTCTCTTCTCCCTTGCAATATTATTCTTCCAGCAGCTAACTTGCTGCCCTTACAGGGAAAGGAACTTATTACTTGTGCCATATTGGGCTGACCCTGATCTGGACCTTATACAGTGGCCTCCATTTCTCTTAGCTAGCAAGGTTTGGGCTCTTATAAGCTTCTTTATTTTCTAAACTTGAAGGAAATCTAATGACAATCTTATTAAGTGGTGTTTATCTCACATGACTGCTATTAGCTTCCCATTGCATTGGATATGGCTAAAGATAGCAATGGAAGAGATCGTGAGCTGACCAAAAGGTTGAATGCGGACAGTTATATGCGGAGTGCCATTCGTGAGTGCTATGCTTCATGTAAAAGCATTATAAAAATTTTGGTCTTGGGTGAACATGAACAGCAGTAAGTTCCAATCAGTTACATTTACTTACCTGGCAAACATTTTCAGAGAACAGCTTTGACACCTTGAGCTGTTTCTTTTTTATTTAATTGGGATTCAATATTTTTCAGGGTGATAAAAGAAATCTTCTCAAAAGTTGATGATCACATAGATCAGGGTAATTTGATTCCGGAGTTTAACATGAGTGCTCTACCTACCCTCTACGAACAATTTGTGCGGCTTATTGATTTTCTGGTAAAAATTATCATACACGAATTTTCAGCTAATAAATTGTGCCTGTCATACAGTTCTCTCTTAAGTGCCTCTAAATTCTGCAGAAAGAAAACAAAAAAGAGGACAAGGATCAGGTAGTTATTCTCTTGCTTGATATGTTAGAAGTTGTGACCCGCGACATAATGGAAGACACTGTTCCTAGGTAAATCATAGTGGAGCAAGTTTCCTTATTCTTTATTTAATTGTTTATCATTGTCTCATTTTCATAACTCTGTTGTAGTTTGTTAGACTCCACTCATGGTGGCTCCTATGGAATGCATGGCGGAATGATTCCAAATCCACAATTTCAGCTTTTTGGCACTCTTAATTTTCCTGTAACAGAAACAGAAGCATGGAAGGAAAAAGTAAGTATATCTCTTCAACTAAATCGAGTATAACATATTTACTGTTAATTTTGTTGCAGGGTATAGTTTCAGACAAGTGACTGATAAAGTAGATTCAATCACTGGACTATAATTACACCGTAGCAAATAAGAGATGACGGGTCAAAATTCTCATAATCTATATATGATTGTGTTTTAGAATAACGCTTCAAAAGCAAAATGTTAATCGAGTTTTTCACCCTTGAAAAATGAAGTTCACCAATATTCCAAGTTGGATTAAATTGTCCTATTCATAATTAGGCAGATTCAAATAAAATCCTACTTGGTTTAGAAAATTACATCCAATTAGAAGATCTCATATTCCTAATCTTGCGAATTTCCTACCCTTAATCATGCTGAAATAAATACAATCCAGTTTTGGCTAGAAAACCACAAGAACATCACCATGAAAACTGAAGAAACCTTAAGAAAACAACAAACCTCATGTGTTCATAAAACATTCTATACTTCTTGCACCAACTTCTCATATGTCAGCTTCTTATTTTTGGTGTTTAACATATTTACTTCTTTATAAAAAATTTCTGCCGTGACTTCTCCTCTAAATTTCAAAACTCTTTACCTTCTGCCGTGAAAGCAAATAAGATTTTTTTCTAAAATGTGGTATATTTTTTTTCATTTTTTAATATTCTTTGATTTTGAAATAATTAACAAAAAATTTACATGTAGAATGTGCGTGCGAAAGACTAGTATGGTAAAATAGGAAATGGGAGAAAGATTGACTCAAATCAGCAAGTGGAAGAACTTAAACACTGTTTTTGGTTCTGTGTGCCCCTTGTTTCAAAATGTAGTGAGTTTAAATTAGGACCATCTTAAAATAATATTCTCCTCACCTTGCCATCAAGCCATCCTGTGAGATTTGAAATGAAACCACTGTATATGTGTTTGTATATATATATTTGTGTGTGTGTGTGCGTATATGCATATATTTGCCATGCCATCAAACCATTCTGCGAGATATGAAATGAACTATGTGTGTGTGTAGGACTATCTTAAACTAGTGTGTGTGTGTGTGTGTGCCAGGTTCTTGTTTCTTGTTGAAACCATTTTAATAACCTTTCACTACATATTTGGTAAAAGAAGGTGATTAGTTACCTCTTTGAGCCACACTTATATGAAGCTTCTCCTTCTTTCCAGATCAGAAGGCTTCACTTGTTGCTTACTGTCAAGGAATCTGCTATGGATGTGCCAACCAACTTGGAAGCTAGACGGCGCATCTCATTCTTCTCAAATTCATTGTTTATGGACATGCCTTCAGCCCCCAAAGTTCGCAATATGCTTTCCTTTTCGTAAGTTTTCTGACTAAACCATCTGTTGCTAATTGATATGTGATCACAGTGCATCATGACACCATCACAGGGATGTTAGTTAAGACCTCAACTTATTTGTGCGTAGCTTGTCGGTATTGGAGACTCTAGCAGAAAAGAAAATCAGAGATTCTGGAGAAAATTAAAACATCACAATCATAGAAATATTTTCAAGACTTTAACTAGATGGAATCAAGGTCAATAATGATAGTTAAAGGCACTTGCACTTTGTGGATATTACACCATAACCTGTAATATCTTTGGATAAACTTTGGTTTTGGTTTCATTACCTTGGCGAACAGTTTCATACAAGCAGCTAACTCTCATCTAAATTGTCTCTTAAATGGGTAGACTATTCTTGCTTTGTCCTTATCTATCATTATGATACAACTCTTGTCAATGCTCTTGGGCTTTCACATCTGTATCATCTTAGATTATGAGGTTGTCCCATTCCTGAAGGAAGTAGAGTGAGCTGTTATGAGGATCGTACTCATTTAGGATAAGAAGTTTTGAAGATCATGATCCTGTTTATCTGATAGACTTGGGATAATAAATTATTTACTTGTCAAAAAAAGATAGTATGTTATTCTCCATGAACTTGCAATCATCAGTACCTAGTTCACTCCAGAGTACCGTGGTATGGTTTCGATGTACATCTTTTATCTGTGTGCATTTTATAAAAGTCAGTTATTTATAATTTATTTTTCTATAACTATTTTAGGTGATGTCTTTTTTTCTTTTTTAGTATTTTGACACCTTACTACAACGAGGAGGTTCTTTTCTCAATAAATTCCCTGGAAAGGCCAAATGAAGATGGTGTTTCTATACTATTTTATTTGCAAAAGATATACCCAGGTTAGTATTCTAATAGTAAACTTAGGCATGATGGACTTACCTTGACATATTATGATTCGATATCATTCTTCATGTTTTTATATCAATATGAAAAACCTTTAAAGATGAATGGGAGAACTTCCTTGAGAGGGTTAGCTGTAGCAGTGAAGAGGATCTTAAGGGCAACATTAAATTGGAGGAAGAGCTTCGTCTATGGGCTTCATATAGAGGCCAAACGTTGACCAAAACTGGTATGGTTATCTTTATGCTTATTTTGACCTTTAGCAGCAGCATATTGTCTTGACAATTTTCTTAATTTTCATGCGATTGATCAACTATAAAAATCAGTACGAGGTATGATGTACTATCGGCAAGCTTTGGAACTTCAGGCTTTTCTTGATATGGCAAAAGATGAAGGTGCTTACGAGAATTACTGTTCTTCTTCCCGTCATTTTGAAGAGTAGAATCTTTCATGAAGTGCAGTTTCTACATTTTTGCAGAGTTAATGAAAGGCTACAAGGCTGCTGAATCTAATACCGACGAACAGCTAAAAAATGAGAGGTCCTTGATGGCACAATGTCAGGCAGTTGCAGACATGAAATTTACCTATGTTGTGTCATGCCAGCAATATGGCATTCAGAAAAGGTCTGCTGATCATCGTGCTCAAGACATTTTGAGACTAATGACAAAGTATGATTCAGAAGCCACAACTCGTGATCTTGTGTTTAAGTGTCTACCTTTTTATTTCTAAAGTTTGTTCCTTTTGTTCTTTGGAAGGTACCCTTCTCTTCGAGTAGCTTACATTGATGAGATTGAAGAAACTAGCAAAGATAAATCAAAAAGGACTGGTGATAAGGTCTATTATTCAGCCCTTGTGAAGGCTGTACCAAGGTCTGTGGACTCAGCAGAGCCAGATCAGAAGTTAGATCAGGTACCCATTGCAGGTGTTGAATTAGAACATTATGATCACCTAGCAGCTAAAATAAGCACTTTCTCCTGTTCTAGTTTTCATTTTCTTTTTTCTGTGGCATTGGCTTTTTTTTAGAGTGTCATAACAAGAGTTTATCTTTAGTTTTATTTTGGTCCTTGGATTTATGGTCCTGGTTTGTGCCCTCCCTTTTATAATTTAGTTCTGCTGGCTGGATTGCATCTCTGCAAATTATTTGGTCAATTGACACAATAGAGTTTGTGCTTGGATACTTGAAAATCCACTCAATTGTTTGTGGAAGTTATAATGATATATCTGTTCTCTGTTACAAAAAGTAGGAGCATTCTCAAACTTTATTCATCAGTTACGAACCAGCTTTTACGTTGGAGATACATCTGCATCTGCTGGTCCATATTACTTTTTAGTCGTCTGCAATTAACTTCTGAATTTTTGTCTAGGTTATTTATCGAATAAAACTTCCTGGACCTGCTATATTGGGAGAAGGAAAGCCAGAGAATCAAAACCACGCAATAATATTTACTCGTGGGGAAGGATTGCAAACAATAGATATGAACCAGGTATCTGATAAGATTCTCATTTGCTATGAGAAAAAGTTGGTACGTTTGGTTTGACACATTGTTACCTTTTCAACTATAAGGATAACTACATGGAAGAAGCCCTCAAACTGAGGAATTTGTTGCAAGAATTTTTGAAAAAGAATGGAGTGAGAAATCCGACTATTCTGGGACTACGGGAGCATATTTTCACTGGCAGGTATCGAGATGGCCTCTTCTATAGAACCAATAACTTTTGTTGCTACGACGGTGTTGGAGAAAAGACTTTACTTGTGCATGCAAATTTTATCTTGCAGTAAAATGTACGTTTCCTTATCAGTCGTCATTGTGTTTTCTCTGTGCAGTGTTTCTTCACTAGCATGGTTTATGTCAAATCAGGAAACCAGCTTTGTCACAATTGGGCAAAGATTGTTGGCCAATCCATTGAAGTAAGTAGCCAAGAATATTTTGTATAGGACATGAAGTTCCGAGTCTTTCATTTTGAGTGCCAACTGGAACTGTTATATGCTATTATTCCCCCCTTCTCCATCTTCTTTTTTGTTTTTTGTTCTGTAAGTAGCCTATCTATGACAGGAGTTTCTTCGCTAATGCACTGAAATCTCTTCCGCACGTCCCAGTTAATCTTCATTTCTCCTCACTCTAACCAAGTTCCGTCCATCCTCCCTTGTGTAGCTAGAGGCTGAATGTCTGTTATTCAGCACTTGAACTCCTTTTCATGTCTAGGCCTGGCTGCCTAGGCCAAAAAGGTCAAAAAGGTTTTACTGATATGAAGCTTCGTCTATTTTCGATACTTTATCTCAGGGTACGTTTCCACTATGGTCATCCTGATGTATTCGATAGATTGTTTCATTTAACAAGAGGTGGTGTGAGCAAGGCTTCCAAAATCATCAACCTAAGTGAAGACATATTTGCTGGTATGTAAAAATCCATAAACTTTAACATGTAAATCCTGTAGCTTTTCTTACTCTTGCAAAATTTGATGCATCTCTCAGGTTTTAATTCTACCCTACGTGGGGGCAATGTTACTCACCATGAGTACATCCAAGTTGGTAAAGGAAGGGATGTTGGCCTTAACCAAATTTCTTTGTTTGAGGCAAAAATAGCTAATGGAAATGGTGAGCAGACAATGAGTCGTGATGTTTACAGGCTTGGACATCGATTTGATTTCTTCCGTATGCTATCATGCTTCTTCACCACTATAGGGTTCTACTTTACTACCTTGGTATTTCCCAACTGCTTCTCCAGTTTAGTCTTTCATGATCCTAACCGGGTTTATTCTCTTTAAAGTCCTATCTAAATGAATGTCTGCTTTGGCAGATAACCGTCATTATTGTATATGTATTTCTTTATGGTCGGCTGTATCTTGTCGTCAGTGGGATTGAAGAAGGATTGAGTTCGCACCCTGCTATTCGAAATAATAAGCCTCTTCAAGTTGCTCTTGCCTCTCAGTCTTTTGTGCAAATTGGCCTATTGATGGCGTTGCCGATGATGATGGAAATAGGCCTTGAGAGGGGCTTCCGCAATGCCTTAACTGATTTTGTGCTGATGCAACTACAACTTGCTCCTGTTTTCTTCACATTTTCTCTTGGAACAAGGACCCACTATTATGGGAGAACATTGCTTCATGGGGGTGCTCAATACAGAGGCACTGGTCGTGGCTTTGTTGTATTTCATGCCAAATTTGCTGAAAACTATCGTTTGTACTCCCGAAGCCATTTTGTGAAGGGAATTGAACTGATGATTCTACTTCTTGTCTACCATATATTTGGTAGATCATACAGAGATGTTGTGGCATATGTTCTTATAACTGTATCTATATGGTTCCTGGTTGTTACATGGCTCTTTGCCCCCTTCCTGTTCAATCCCTCTGGATTCGAGTGGCAAAAGATTGTGGATGACTGGACAGATTGGAATAAATGGATAAGCAATCGTGGTGGTATTGGTGTATCTCCAGAAAAAAGTTGGGAATCTTGGTGGGAAAAAGAACAAGAACATCTTTATCATACAGGAATTCTTGGCACTGTAGTCGAGATATTGTTATCAATGCGCTTTTTTATATATCAGTATGGACTTGTATATCACCTCACAATTTTGAACAATGAAACAAGTTTTCTGGTATGTCCTTAGTTTGCATAGCTATTTGCAGAAATTCTGCTGAAGTAATCAAGTAACTCCTGTTTGTTTCTTGCTGCATAATCAGGTTTATGGTGTCTCATGGATCGTCATTTTCTTGATATTAGCAGTGATGAAGGTGAGTTCCCAGAAGTTTCAGTTGCTTTCTATATTCATTGTTAAGTTCCCAAATCTCACAAGTTTTACAGATACAAAATCTTATCTCACGAAATTGTAGTTACCACTAAAGTTTTTTACAGGATTAAGATATTCTGACAATTCACGTTTTTCCGGCATTTGTTAGTTTCTGTTTGCATCAGTGGAGTTTCTTCCTTTATAGATCATTTAAATGATTGCCTTGAACATTGTGTCTTTTAATTTCGGATAAAAACACTTCCTAACAAAGAAAAGTGCTTTCCTATTTAAGATAATAATTCTATAAAAAAAGAAAAAGTAGGTGAATCTTTGTTCTTGACTCATTCCGTTGACCCAACATGTAAAATGAGTATACCTGCTTTTCCTGTCCCAGTTGATCCAAATTTGCTAGTTGCGCTTTGAGTGCATATGCTGATTAATCTTTCGTCTTGCTTTTCTTCATTCTTTGCAGGTTGTGTCTGTCGGAAGGAGGAAATTCAGTGCTGATTTTCAGCTCGCATTTCGTTTGATCGAAGGCTTCATTTTCCTCTCATTTGTTGCCCTCCTCATTTCTTTGATTGCTATTCTACACCTGAAATTTCGCGACATTATTGTTTGCATTCTTGCTTTCATGCCTACCGGATGGGGAATGCTTTTGGTGAGTGCTCATTTGTTTGTTGCCTTTTGGTCTTTCTTTTGTTCTTCCGGAGTTTTGATTCTTTATTCTGCTTCTTTCAGATTGCTCAAGCTTTGAGGCCTTGGGTTAAACGTGCTGGCATCTGGGCATCAGTTCGGACACTTGCTCGTGGTTATGAAATTATTATGGGTTTGCTCTTGTTCACACCAGTTGCATTCTTGGCTTGGTTTCCATTTGTTTCGGAATTCCAAACTCGAATGTTGTTCAACCAAGCATTCAGTAGAGGTCTGCAGATTTCTCGTATTCTTGGTGGACCGAAGAAGGATCGTTCCTCTAGCAACAAGGAGTAGTTCTCACTGCTATAATACTCATTTCCAGACCGCTGAGATCGTTGGACATCTTGAGGCTATGGGATGATATATGGACAGAAGAATATCTTGTAAATAACATAAGTAACTTAGTTAATGTATATCTTATTGTAAATATATAAGGAACTTAGTTTATGTATAAAGTTTCAGTTAGCTTGTGTGTATATAGTTCCTACAAATGAGTTGTAGACTTGTACATGATATGTTGAAGCTAGTTTATGGAACTTAGTTGTAGACTTTCATTTCTTGCTTTGAACCGGGTATATCGAATGTAAGCATGTAATTTTTGATCCGCACAACTTTTAAAAGTAGTATTTTAAAAATATTTACTTATTTTCATTTTAATAGGATTTCAGTCAACTTTTAGTTTTAATTTTAAAACATAAGTTTAAAAACACAAATATAGTTTTATAATGTTTCTTTTCTTATTTATATATATTAACTTATTAGTATTTTATAATATTTATAACATTTAAAAAATATTTAAAATATTTTCATTTTAATATATAGTTCACTTTGATAGTTTAGTCTTATTAGCTAAGATTAATTAGTATATTTTAGTAGTATTTTTATTTTTTATATTTTGTTTAATAAGAAATAATTGAATTTGGGCCAATTGAGAGTTCATTTTGAGATTTTAATGACCCAACAAGACAAAGGTCAATTCTTACCAATTCATTAGGCCACTCTTCGTCTCAATGCAAGATTTAATCTTAACCATATATTCTCCTCCAATCTAATGACCCATGTCGCCCATATTTAAACCCAATTATAACCCAACCTTAACCTACCTTTTAATTTTAGAGCTCACCCCAAAAGCTAAAAATGGCCAGCCTTTCTTCTCCATCTCCCTTCATTGCTGCCGAACAACCCTCTGAGCCGCCTCTCCGCCTTAACGAAATCTGCTGATTCTTAAAAAATCTCAACCACAACCTGCACAAAAAGAGAAAGAGGAACGGCAAAGAGGGGGGAACGAGAAAAAGTAACACGTTTGGCATCTGAATACTTCTTCACCAAAATTATTAGTATCATTTTTCATTTGTCATCTTCTTCTCATTTTCCCCCACATATACTTGCTTGTCAGATTTTAGGCACCACTAATTTTCCCTCCATCTATTTCCTCGGCTAAATCCTAGGTGATATATGTCCCTTGCAAATTCGAATTACGTTTTTTTTTTTTTGGGGGGTGGGTGGGTGGGGGGGGGGGCGTGATAGAGAGGAAAGGAACGACATAACAAAAGTCCAACAAACTGTGGACTATTCCCTACCACCAAGTCTCAAAAAGGATCAGATTCTATAGTTCCGTCCGTCGAGGTTCAATTCTAGGTCCCTGTTCGTGGCTAAGGATTTGGCGGGCAATATTTCAGATTTTATTTGAAAAATATATAGGAGGTTCCGATTTGCGATTTCAGCATTTCAGTCCAATAATTGTTGCTTTGTTATTCTGATTGATGATTGAGTTAGCAAATTTTCTAACTTTGTTCATTAAATAAAGGTCCACTTTCTTATTTACTGGTTTTTATATTAGTTGGATGCTCTATTCTATTTTTGTAAATGTTTTATGGCTATGACATCAATTCTGTGATTCGTTTCCTAATTGATTTGGTTTGTCTCGTTATTGTGAAGTCATGGAAATTGAGTATATGTTTCTCGTTTTAAATCAAAACTTAAAGTTACGAATAAGATTATCCAATTCTTGTAAATACATAAGATGTCCATTTCTTTAATTGCTATAGTGATCAAATGTCAATTAAATTATATCACCCCTCCCACAATAATTTTCCATAACTTTAGCCTCACACCAAATCTCAAAGTAGTTTAGAAAAATAATTTTGAACATCGTAGCTCGCTTTAAGTGCGATTTATAATAAAGCATCGTGACTATGGGTACGGTTCCCGTGACATAATCATAATACGTAATCCCCAATTCGAGTGTGTGTTTCACGTGACTCGATCAAAACTTCAAATAATAATAAGT
This sequence comes from Nicotiana sylvestris, assembly GCF_000393655.2. NCBI lineage: Eukaryota > Viridiplantae > Streptophyta > Magnoliopsida > Solanales > Solanaceae > Nicotiana > Nicotiana sylvestris. The sequence continues at coordinate 90,790,372 of NC_091057.1, read as the reverse complement.
TGTATATTGCGGGTGCGTTTCACGTGACGCGATTCACAATATGTACAAAAACAAATAAGTGCGCGACATCGCGATTTGTTCAAATAAATTTCATAAATACTAAAAGCGGTTAATTGAATAATTAAAAGCGGTTAGAAGATAAAAATGCACAATAGGTTTAAATATGTATTGAATCAGATAATTAAGCCAATTATTGATAGTTGAGTGACAGTGCTAAAACCACAGAATCGGGAAATGCCTAACACTTTCTCCCGAGTTAATAGAATTCCTTACCCGGGCTTTTGATTTTTGCACACTTTAAACAGAGTCAAATTTTCTCGATTTGGGGATTTAAAATAAAGCGGTGACTTGGGACACCATAATTATCTCAAGTGGTGACTTTGAAATTGAATAAATAATCCCATTTCGATTAATGTTACTTTAAGTGGAAAAACTCCCTATCCCTTCGGGAAAAAGGAGGTGTGACAACTCTGGTGACTCTGCTGGGGAACAGAACCTAGAACTTCTGGTTCGGGGTTTAGAATTCGAGCTTAGAATAACTGTTGTACTTGGCTTTTGTTTATTATCTGTTTTTTTACGTGTTTGAGCCTAATGTGCTAAATATTGCTTTTTACCGCTTTGATATTGTTTGAACTGTTTATAAAATTGTTACGAAACCCTCTTCTCTCTGAGTCTTCTAAATCTTTTAGGAAGCGTGTGCTTCACGTGACCTCTTTTCTGTTAGAATCATACCCTAATTTAGAACGAGGTTCTGACAAGTTATAAAGTCGGTGAAACTTCTATATTCCCGGCACGATGCCCCCCTTGGCTCGAGTTGTCCGCTCGGGTAAGCCAGGTCTAGAACAATACACTCAGGTTTTAAACTTAGAATGACATAGCCTCATGCCGGATCCCTAGTAGGTACGTTTGTTTGCATCACGTGCATTTGACTTTGGGGACTCAACACAATGGTTGGGTCCGTCTAGAACAAGTATACCCAAATTAGAAAGACCATCCTGATGCATCTTACGTTCTACTTGCATATTTGTTTATTTCGGCTTGCATGTTGATTGGCTTCTAGAATAGAAAAAGAAAATAAAAATAAAAACAAGATTGAGAAGTAGGTATTTAAAATCCGACACTCTGCCAAAAATTTTTTTAGAAAAAAAGAGAAAAGAAAATAAGTTAATGTTTTCAAAAAGTCATGTTTCCCTGTTTCGTCAAAACTGGTCAAACTATGAGCGTCTAATTCTCACCGGATGTGAGATACGTAGGTAAACAAACTTTATCGATTCCGGCCCACAATTTCAAAAAATCCAAAAAATATTTTCTTTTACTTCCTTCTTTAGAAATTATTTCTTTTAGACCCCAATTTTAAAAATATAAAAATATTTTCTTTTAATTTCCTCTGAAAATCCAAAATGTTTTCATTCCTCTTTCAAAAATTGAAAAGAAAATTCAAGATTCAAAAATATTTTCTTTTTTATTTAGAAGTATTTCTTTCATAAATTCAAAATAAAAATTCAAAAATCAAAAAATATTTTCTTTCTTCTTTTAAAGCCGTTCTTTCGAAAATTCCAAAAAAAAAAATGAAATTCAAAAAAATATATTTTCTTTTTCTAAAAGCTTTCATTGTCTGAGTTTTATAAAAAGTAAACAAAAAAAAGAGTTAGTTTATTTACTCCGTTCCTGATTTTTCCGAACTAGGCAAGGTGAGACGGTCAGAGGGTTCAACAAGAGGCTACTGTGGTTGAGGATAATAGAATACTGAAACAACAAATGACTGAAATATGTCATGCATTGGCCAATGGCCAAGGACCGCCCTTTTCTATTCATGGTTTCCCAGAGTTCACATCCATCTCGACTACTACCATTCTGGTCTCATTGTCTGATCAATCATATCCACCTGGGTTCAATCATTATCCCAATTGTACGACTACAGCTGGAACTTCTGTTGCGTTCTCCCAAAGTGTGCCATTGACAACCAATCAGACAACCACTACTATTATGCCCGTCCTCACCCTCCTATAGCCCACAATGGTACATAAGAAAAGTCATGAGTCAAAATTTGCTACCCAGCAAAAACAATATCACTCTCCTGAGTACCACTCGTACCTATTTGATCTTCCTGCAAAGATTAAGAAGCATGCCTGAGAGGTGGCACATGAAGAAATGACCCAAAGAATAAAAAGCTTAGAACAACAGTTGAAAAACATGAAAGGGTTGGCAGGTCAGAAGAGTATTGCCTTCAAGGATTTATGTATGTTCCCCGATGTTTGTTTGCCACTTGGTTTCAAGACTCCCAAATTTAAAAAGTATAATGGACACGACGACCCCATAGCCCACTTGAAAAGGTATTGCAATCAGCTAAGAGGTGCTGAAGAAAAAGAACTAGTAATGGCTTATTTCGGGGAAAACCTGACAGGGGTAGCCTCTGAATGGTTTATGGATCAAGACACCTGTCACTGGCATGTCTAGGATGACATGGCTCAGACTTTTGTCAAACAGTTCCAATACAACATCGACGATGTCAGAGGAGGATTAAAAGCTTGTGAATGTTAATAAAGCGAAAGCGAGTTTTGGAGCGTTGGGCATCAGTCGAGTTGTTTGAAAGGCTTGGGAGCCGGGTATGGAATTTCGAAGCGAGGTAAGTCTCTTTTCTAACCTTGTAAGAGGGAATTAACCCCATAGGTGAACTAAATTAATATGTGCCTCTATTTGTGGGTGCTACGTACGCATGAGGCGACGAGAGTCCGTACGTAGCTACTAGCTATGCCTATGTTCGGGTAGTTTTAGGTTTACACCATGTCTTGTTGATATTGTTGTTGATTTATGTTTATTGTTTGCCTTGAGAAAAAGCGAGATTGAGTTTTCTTAGTAAATGTCTTAAAAAGAGTTAAAATTGAGGAATTTGAGATCTTAAAAATTTTCATTTGAACTTCGTATTTTTGAAAAGAATTGAAGGAATATTAAAATAGCTTAAGAAATCTATGTGTAACCACGTCGCATGTATGTTTCGCGAGCGGGGTAATTTCCTTAAAAAGCTACAAGCTGAATTTCCCTTATTTTGAAAAGAATCAAGAAAGAGATATGATTTTAATGTTAAATTTATATCTAACCGCGTCGCAAGTATGATCCGCGAGCGAGGTGATTCCTTAAATTTATTTTTTACCGCATCGCACGTATAATTCGCGAGCGAGATATTTTCTTCTACTACTCTTGTGGGATCGGGCCGTTCGCCTGGGCAGGATTTATGTACCACACTCTCATGGGAGCAGGCCATTCGCCTCGGCACGTTAATAGATGCATCTATGGTTTGCGCCGTTCGACCCTCTACAGTGCATAATTTACTTTTATGTTGGATCGGGCCATATGCCTCGGCATTTCCTATATATATTATCCTCATGGAATCGCGCGTAATATTTGGCAAGAAGCCAGTGTATCCGAGGTTTTTCCCTGATTTGAATTATGATAACCTCTTTGGTGAAATCCATTATATATATATATATATATATATATATATATATATATATATATATATATATATATATATATATATAAGCTACGGTTACAGAGGAAACTTGCTGGTTGAGAGCTTGAGTAAAATTGTAAAGAGGGAAATTATACCACGTATTATATACATGTTTATTTCATATATTTACTCGGTTTCATATTTATTAACTTCTTTACTGTACTTGATATTGTTGGACTACTAGTAAGTGCCGAAGTCGACCCCTCGTCACTACTTCTTCAAGATTAGACTGGATACTTACTGGGTACGCGTTATTTTTGTACTTATATTACACTTGTTGTACATTTTGTTGTACATGCATATATACATTTAGTGGCCTTGTGGACGCAACATCGTGGTTGACACGGGAACTTAGACGATCTGCATCTTATGTGCGATCCGCAGCCAGCAGAGTCTCCTTTAGAGTATTGGTATTTCCCTTTCTGTCCAAATTGTATTCCGGACAGTTATTGTATTTTATTTTATTCCTTAGTAAACGCTCATGCACTTGTGACACCGGATTTTGAGATGATTATGAGTTATTCAGTATTGAAATTGTTAAAAACATTACTATTTATTCTGAGTCCATCTTTTACTATTAAATTGAAGAAAAATTATGATTTCAAAAATATTATAACGAGAACTAAATTGATTATTTAATGTTGGCTTGCCTGACAGTGGTGTCTGGCGCCATCACGACTTTTAATGAAATTTGGGTAGTGACAAATATATTAGGTTGTTGAGTCCAAAATGCATGTCATGATCATTAAGTCTAGTTATTGAAAAAAAAAACTCTTCCTTCTATCCTTTCCGTCAAGGGAATTTCTTGTTAATATTATTTCTTTGCATCATTGTGTCCTTCACTCTGAGTCCGTCCTTGTGAAAACAAGCAAGAAAAGATTTCGAAATTTGTTACCAGCTTTTTAGTTGCACAAAGTAAATTTAGACAGCACACTCAGTTGTTACTGTCAACATGCCTTGAGAATTCATGCAAAGGCTCCCCCCAAAAGACTCTTGTCATCCTACTTAGGATAAGCAAAGATAACTTGTGATTCTCTCTGACAGACAAATTGCTCAAAAGCAGGAAGTCATTCTAGGTATCAGAAAATGTCACCTAAGAAAAGATCTCCAGTCGGGATTAGGCTGATTGAGCCACAAATCACAAATGGCATTGGGAGCAAAACAATCAGAGTTGATACAGAAAGTAAGGGTCCCTTGAAAGCAACAACAGAGTCTCCCCAATAGTGCAATCAATTATCAATGCAGTCGGTCTTTCAAAAGTTGGATGATCACAAAGCCAAGCTGCCCAAGACTCAAGACTACTAACCGACCATTACTTTCAAAACTGACAAATTTTTCTTTGTTTGAAACAGGAACAAAGCAGTGCAAGGAAAGTGGTTAAAAAAAAGAAAAAAAAAGAAAAAAAGAGATAAATGAAAAGAAGAGAAGGGTCGACAAAGGAAAGTTTATCAAATCTTTGCCTTTATCTGTCTTTCTAGTGTGCATAAAATTTTGCGATTGCTCTTCACATTTTTCCTCCTAGGATAAAAAGTTCTAGTCTAATGATTTTCCTCACAATAAAAATCTTAGTCTCATAAATCTTTCTCCTAAGATATATAAAACCTAGTCTGATGAATTTTCTCCTAGGATAGAAGTCTTAGTCTGATGAATCTTTTTCCTAAAATGATAAATTAGAAAACCTAGTCTGGTGAATTTTCTCATAGGATAGAAATCTTAGTCTGACGAATTTTCTCCTAAGATAAAAAGTCTTAGTCTGGTGAATCTTTCTCTTAAGATAAACAACCTAGTCTGATGAACTTTCTCCTAGGATAAGAAATCTTAGTCTAATGAATCTTTCTCCTAAGATAAAACAATCTAGTCTGATGAATCTTCTGCTAGGATAAACGTCTTAGTCTGATAAATCTTTCTCCTAAGATAAGAACCTAGTCTGATGAATTTTCTCCTAGGATTAGAAGTCTTAGTCTGATGAATTTTTCTCCTAAGATAAGAAGCCCTAGTCAGATGAATTTTCTCCTAGGATAAACGTTTTAGTCTAGTGAATCTTTCTCCTAAGATAATAAAAAAAAACTAGTTTGATGAATCTTTCTCCTAGGATAAACATCTTAGTCTGATGAATCTTTCTCCTAAGATAAGAAACCTAGTCTGATGAATTTTTTCTTAGGATAATTAAAAAAGAAGAAGAAGAAGTCTGGTTTGAAAAAAAAATCATTTGTTCATGCCCTCAGAAAATAAGCGTTGGGGAAATTTATTTTATTATTTTAAAAAATGTTTTTGCTTTAAAAATAAAAATAAAAAATCAAAAAATCAGTCGTATGTTAGCATAGGATACATCTTTCCCTAGCTGCATTTTCCAACATAGTGTCTCCACTCCCTAGTTGATTTTATTTTAGACGTAGGGTCTCCACTTCCTAGTCTCATTTTCTAACATAGGGTTTCCATTCCCTAGTTGATTTTATGTTAGACAAAGAGTCTCCACTCTTTATCCTTTTCCAACATAGAGTTTCCACTCCCTAGTTGATTTTATTTTAGACATAGGGTATCCATACCTAGTCCCCTTTCCAACATAGGGTATCCACTCCCTAGTTGATCTGATCTTAAATGCATGGTACACCACTCCCTGATATCATTGCCAATATATGGTATATCATTCCCGGGCCATATTTTCCCAACATAAAGTACACCAATCCTTAGTTGAGACATCTTTTTGACAATAAAGGAACACCATAAAAAAACAAAAAAAAACTCATCATGATCTTTTCAGGGTACATTTCCGACTTTTTATGGCTTTCAATAATGAAGTAGTTTAGAGTGTTTGCTACAAATAACTCACGAATTTTTCTTAGTGAAAACTGGGGTAGAAAATTTTTGTTCGTTTGCTTGTTTTGGTGTCTGAGCAGGTATTTACCTCGAGAAACAAGGTTCGAAATGACCAAAAGAAAAAGTCTCAATCCAAAATGAAGAAAGAAAAGGTGAATCCAAAATACAGAAGCAGATGAAAAGGATATGGACTGCTCAAGACATGACTGAAGTCACGAGCATTGCATTTACCGTTTCGATCAGAAGAAGCCATAGAAGATGAACTAACCTATAGCTAGCAAGCATCAAGGTTCATATCATAGTCAGCACGAAGAACCAATCAAGACTCAAGATCAAGTTTCAGAAGACTTATAGATAAGAATCTTGTAACTCATAACTGATAGGCCTATTTAGTTTCTTTTGATTTTGATTTTGATTTTGATGTAATAACAGGACTACGGACTGAAACCTCGATGGAATGGTACCTCACTCCACTCTCTCCTCATCTTATCACACCCATCACTTCATTCACTTCTGAACTACACGTGGCCTAATTCCTTTATAGCCAAGGATATGTAGGCAACTTAGATACCAGGGCTCGGTACAATCTTTTGTCCATCTTTATTTCGTTTTGAATAAGCGTCAGGCCATAAATCAATTACATTGCTTATTGTTCTTTGCTCCAAAAACTCTTCATGTTTCTAAGCAAAGAGGGGCAGTTGTAGGCACGTAATTTTTAACCCGCACAACTTTTAAATGTAGTATTTTAAAAATATTTACTTATTTTCATTTTAATAGGATTTCAGTCAACTTTTAATTTTAATTTTAAAACATAAGTTTAAAAACACAAAAATAGTTTTATAATGTTTATATTCTTATATATATATATATATATTAGTACTTTATAATATTTATAACATTTAAAACATACCAAAATATTTTCATTTTAATATATAGTTCACTTTGATAGTTTATTCTTATTAACTAAGATTAATAAGTATATTTTGGTAGTATTTTTATTTTTATTTTTTGTTTAATGAGAAAGAATTGAATTTGGGCCAATTGGGAGCTCATTTTCAGATTTTAATGGCCCAACAAGACAAAAGCTCATTCTTCCCAACTCATTAGCCCACTCTCCACTTAAATGCAAGATTTAATCTTAGCCATCTATTCTCCTTCAATCTAATGGCCCATGTCAATTCTTACACCCATATCTAAATCCAATAATTATTGCTTTGTTATTCCAATTGAGTTGCAAATTTTCAGCTTTGTTCATGAAATAAAGGTCCACTTTCTTATTTACTGCTTTTTATTTTAGTTGCATGCTCTATTCTATTTTTGTGAATGTTTTATGGTTATGACATCGATTCTTTGCTTCGTTTCCTAATTGATTTGGTTTGTCTCATTATTGTGAAGTCATGAAAATTGAGTACATATTTCTCGTTTTAAACCAAAACTTAAAGTTACGCATAAGATTATCCAATTCTTGTAAATACATAAGATGTCTATTTCTTTAATTGCTATAGGGATCAAATGCGAATTAAATCACATCACCTCTCCCACAAAAAAATTTCATAACTTTAGCCTCACAACAAATCTCAAAGTAGTTTAGAACAATAATTTTGAACATCGTAGCTCGCTTTAGGCGCGATTAATAATAAAATATCGTGATTATGTGTACGATTTCCGTAGCATAGTCATGATATGTAATCTTCAATTCGAGTGTGCATTTCACGTGACGCCAAAACTTCAAATAACAATAAAAATCAACATGTTGTAGATCACGAGTGCGTTTCACGTGACGCGATTCACAATATGTACAAAAACAAACAAGTACGCGACATCGCGATTTGTTCAAATAAATTTCATAAATACTAAAAGCGATTAATTGAATAATTAAAAGCAATTAGAAGATAAAAATGCACAATAGGTTTAAATATGTATTAAATCAGATAATTAGACCAATTATTGATAGTTGAACGACCATGCTAAAACCACGGAATTCGAAAATTCCTAACACCTTCTCCCGGGTTAACAAAATTCCTTACCCAGTCTTCTGATTTTCGCAGACTTTAAAACAGAGTCAAATTTTCTCAATTTGGGATTTAAAATAAACCAGTGACTTGGGACACCATAATTATCTCAAGTGGCGACTCTGAAATTAATAAACTCATTTCGCTTAATGTCACTTTAATTGGAAAAACTCCCTATCCCTTTGGGAAAAAGGAGATGTGACATTGAAAATATTTTTTCTGCCTACACAAGGTATGATAAGGCTACGTACACACTATTCTTTCTAGACTCTACTTGTGGGATTATACTGGGTATCTTGTTGATAGTCTTGCTACTTTTAGTCCTTTCTATTTTTTTTTTGCTTCTCTTTTAAAAGTTTTTTGTCTACTCCCTCGTGAATTAAGAGAATGCTTCGTATAAAGTTTTCTAAGTCTTTGTTACCTGGTGAGCGTTGTTATCTATTCTACTTAATTTCAGTATTGTATGCCAAATATCATTTATTGTTTGTTTGATTATAGTTTTAAACCTGCATACTGCATGGTATTTGGTAAAACCTTTTTTTTTTCTTCTTCATGTCCAACTCTTTTAGTAAAGAAACACTATTTTTCTCTGGAGCTTTCACTTCAAATTTTCAAATTCAACATTTTATCGTTCTCTTAATTTTCACGAGAAAAAATTAGTGGAGTAAGACATCATATAATATATTCTTTCAAAGTATATGTTTCCCTTGTTGATTTTGGAAATAATTATTTTCCATATTTAGCTGCAAAGTTTGTTGAAAATTTTCCTAAGAAAAATATTTTACACCAAATGAGAAACTTTTATCCATAATGTGTATTCTACTCCACTCTTACCTCGTAGCACTTAGTCTTTTTAACATGCAAATATTTACTCTATCGTAATGATCATCAAACCCCATCCTTATGTCTTAATTACTTCCAATAATTTTATGTTCTACCAATGCTATATTATTTCAAAATTCGACGAAAGAATTAAAAGATAATTCTTGTACAAAAGTCTTGTGTGTATAAAACCTTTATTCTAGAAAAAGTTAAGTAAGACAAAAGACGCCTAATCTTCTATACTATATTTAATATTAAAAGCACGAATACCCTTAGCGAAATGTCGTTCGCCCTTTTTGCCCTTTAAAAATTAATTTCACATTAGATAGAATTGTAATTATAATTTAATTATTTTCTTAATATTTAGAACATTAAATTAATTGATTTTTATTTATTAAGTACTTCCTTATTTGAACTTGTAGGCATATAAATTTTATTAAAATTAAATTCATAAAATAATTTGGACTAAATTTTAAATTCAAGATATATTGGTCCAAATAAATATATGGGCTAATATAATTGAATTAATTATATAAGTCCAATATATATGGATTTAATAAATAAGTCTTAATCCATTGGGCTAGCCCATTTAATTGGGCTAAAGTGATGAGCCCACTTCATTAAGCCCAAGATGTCATCTTCCTAGAGGCCCAGTTTGGTGCAACGTATCAAATGACGTGGCGCGCCAAGTCAAACGGAAGAGCCAATAGGACCATGCCATGTGTCAAAATGACAAGGCATGTCCAGTCACGCTAAAAGGCCAATGAAATCGCGCCACGTGTGCAAGTGACATGTTCTGGCCAATCAAATGCGGCCATGTCACAATTTAATTTGATTGGTCGGAAAAAGTTTGTTCTTATCACAACTCCTCCCTTCCACAACTATAAATAGGGGTCTTCATAACTCAGAGAAGGGACCAGAAGTTATAACAAGAAGCAAGAAAGAGCTCGTGGATCAAACGCTGCAAATTCCTCCACAAGTTTCAGGCTTCAAGTTCAAGTTCAAAAAATCAAGTGCAAGTTCAAGAACGAAGAACAAATCAAGGTCAAGTTCAAGTAATCAAGTTCAAGCTCAAGAACAAGATCATCGTTCGAGGCAACAAATACATATTCAAGATCAAGCTCAAAGGCCCTTGAATTTATTTACTATAGAAAAGTAGAATCAGAGGATTCATAGAGATTGTAACAATCAAATATTCGAAATAAAATACTACGATTGTTGCGATATTTTTTCGGTCTTGATTTTATTTTCTTGACCCAAATTTATTGTCTACAAATTCTGGCACGCCTAGTGGGACAATCTCTACCTCTCATCTCAACTTTTCAATCACCAAAGTTCAAGAACATTGAAATGGCTTCGAAGAAAATCAACTCCAAATCAACATCCACCAGGGCTGCTAACTCCAGGTTCTATGCTGATGTGGAAATCATCCTCGATGTCACCTTTGGAAGCTTCGGACCAGTTACGAGGAGCAAAGCAAGCTCTTTAGGACAACAAGCACCCCAAGTGCCATCCGCATCAACCCCTGTTTTCGGATCGTCATCCTCAAAAGGAGCAAGATCTTCCACAAATGCATCTGAAGGAGGAAGCGATGTTGCTGAAAAGATCAAGAAAACTCTTGCTCTGCTTGACCTCTCTGGCTCCAAGCACTTTGCTGTGAAGGAAGATGATGATGCTTCAAGCGATGGATCCTCCCCACTTACACCACATAGCGTGAGCCAGTCAAGGATCAATCTGTGTGAAAATCCATGCTACTCTCTGTCATCGACGAAAATCATGCAAGCCATGGTGACAAACACTTCATCCATGGAGGAGCAGTTGGCAAACTTGACGGAAGCAATCGCTGGCTTGACCAAATGCATGAAAAATCAAGAGGCTAGAATTGACAAGCTAACAGACAGGGTGAGAATCTTGATGGAAGAAGAATCTACCCATGCACCTGGCAAGCTCCCGAAAGTTCTAGAGAGTGACTCTCCCCCAAGACAAGCAGCATCCACTAAGGCTATCCCTGTCTCATCTGAGGGGATGATTCCAATCGATCAACTGAAGGAGTTCATCGAAGGAATCATTAAGAACAAATATGAAGTTGCTGCCAAATCCTCCCTTACATATGCAAAGTCGTACACTGCAAGGGTCGATATGTTGAAGATGCCTGCTGGCTATCAACCTCCGAAGTTTCAACAGTTTGATGGTAAAGGTAACCCAAAGCAACATATTGTGCACTTCGTTGAGACGTGCAACAATGCTGGGACTTATGGAGATTACCTCATCAAGCAGTTTGTTCGCTCGCTAAAAGGAAATGCTTTTGACTGGTACACAGACCTCGAGGCTGGATCTATCGACAGTTGGGATCAACTAGAACAAGAGTTCCTTAATTGCTTTTATAGCACAAGATGCACGGTGAGTATGATAGAGCTTACAAATACTCGTCAACAAAAGGGGAAACCAGTTATCGACTTTATCAATCGTTGGAGGAATGCAAGCCTCAACTGCAAAGACAGGCTTAGTGAAGCTTCAGGCATAGAGATGTGAATCCAAGGCATGCATTGGGGATTGCACTACATCTTGCAAGGTATCAAGCCTAGCACATTTGAAGAACTTGCAACTCGTGCCCATGACATGGAATTGAGCATGGCTTCCACTGGAAATGAAAGGCTACCCATCTATGAACCTCGCAAAGTGAATGACAAGCAAGAAGTCAGGAAGTGGGGCAAGTTCGTATCCAAGTCTGAAAGCAAAGAAGCTATGAATGTCAATACGTCACTTGTGAAGTTCATGACGAAGGAGAGCAAGAAGCAGAGTATGAAATCCACTTCGTTTCAAGATAAGCCAAGTGGGAAACTGACTCTAAAAGAAATGCAAGAGAAAGAGTACCCATTCCTGGATTCTGATATGCCAGCCATTTTCGAAGAACTCCTCGAGTTAAATCTCATCAAGCTTCCGGAGATGAAGCGACCAAATAAAGCTGGGAAAACAAATGACCCAAACTACTGCAAATATCACCGACTTGTAAGCCACCCTCTAGAGAAGTGCTTTATCTTCAAGGATAAAGTCATGGACTTGGCTCGCGGAAAGAAGATCGTGCTTGAAGATGAGAAAGCAAGCACAAACCATGTCTCTATCACCTTTGGCACATTCAGTCCGGATGAATTATGTAATTTTAAAGAAAGTAAAAATGAAGAATTACTGGAGAGCGACAAAGCTGAAGTCAACCAACCTGATGATGATGAAGGTTGGATGTTGATGACTCGTTGTAGGCGCCACAAAAAGAATCAGTGGAACAACCAACAAGGAAGATGATGGTAAAAAAACAATAAAAAAGAATCCAGTTAGGCATTTGAAGAAAGCAAAAGTGGAGATGCACCACCCTCAAAAGCCATGAAATCCTTGGAGGAGTTTTTACCAAGTTGGTTTCACACGAAGATTTCCCATGAGGGCATTGATGCCTCTTGTTGCCATGTTGACAAAGGGGAAGAAAAGAGTGATGACCTACCGTTCGCACCATCTTCGGAAAAGCCCATCGAGTCCACTTCTCAAGAATTTAATGCTTGTGAGGAAAAGGTCATGTTCACAAATGATGATCTTTTGCTAGGTGACACTCCTCATAACCGCCCATTGTACCTGGTTGGCTATATGCACGATGAAAGGGTAAATCGGATTTTGGTTGATGGAGGATCCTCAGTGAACATTTTGCCAATCCATACTGTGAAAGAACTTGGTATTCCTATGAACGAACTCTCAGAAAGTCGTGTGATGATCCAAGGATTTAACCAAGGGGGCAAATAGCCATAGGCGCGATCAGGCTGGGAATCACTATTGAAGATATGCAATCAAGTACATGGCTGCATGTGATCGACGCGAAGACTTCATACAATGTTTTGCTTGGGAGGCCTTGGATACATGAGAATAAAGTTGTTCCATCTACCTAACATCAATGTTTAAAATACTACGAGGGTGAAGTCGAGAAGACAGTAGTTGCCGATGATGAGCCATTCATTGAGGCTGAGTCATACTTTGCCGATGCAAAGTTCTACTTGAAGAACCGCATTGTGAAGGAGCTGAAAGTTGATGATGGTACGAAAAGCAAGAATGACGAACCCATAACTAAAAGAGCTGATGTGACTATTGATAAAGCCAAAACTGTTACTGAGGAGGTACCCGCCAACGTGAGTGAATCTCATAAAGGGGGTATTGCATCTTATAGAAAGAAAGTATGTCCCGCGCTCCAATATGTCCCTAAAAGGAAGAAAGACGAGGGCGGATCACATAATCTCCAAACCAAGATGCTAAGGGAGTTAACTCTTCCGGTAAAACGAATTGAGGCAGTAAAGTTGTCCTCAAAGCCGCTTGCAGGGTTTGTAGCCCAAAATCGTTTGCAGAATGTGGCACTCCCTACAAAACGAACAGATGAAGGTTTCGATCCTAACGCTTACAAGCTATTTGCAAAAGCTGGATACAATCCTAACGAGCCGTCAAAGTTAGGGAAGCTCCCATCAGAAGGTGCAACGAGGCAACCTCGTGAAGGTCTGGGATACAAGCAACCGTCACCAGTGCGCATCTCAATAAGAAAGGCAAGTAGCAATTATATCACTGTAGAAGATGAATCTGCCGCTTCTAATAGGCCTTCTGTCTTTGATCGGCTTGAAAAATCAACAGTGAGAACTTCTGTATTTGAGAGATTGGGTCCATTAAAGAAGGGGAATAAGTTCCAGAGAAATCATCGAAATACAAGAACACCCGCTTTACCCAAAATTCAGGAGATCTCTAAGGATTTCCAAAGTTTGGTTCCTTCCAGAATGAGGCGACAAACAAAACTGGTGGTTTCATGTGAAGAAGTACTGAAGGTAAAGCCATATACTGTGGTCTACACTAAGGAACGTAACGAAGATGAAGAAAGTGTAGGTTCTTCGTATCATATCACTGTACAAGGCGAGAATGGTGTTTCGTCTTCGATGGAAGATAATGCGGAATTGGAGGATGTTTTGCCATGTTATCACATATCCTTCAATGATGGGGACCCTCAAGAAGATGAAGATGCGAAAGATGCTCCACCTGAACTTGAAGAAGGAGTGAAGACGACAGTTGATGCCTTAAAAGAAGTTAACCTTGGCACCGATGAGGAACCAAGAACCACCTACCTAAGTGCTTTACTAGAAGCTGATGAAGAGAGCACTTATATTGAGTTACTCAAAGAATTCAGGGATGTCTTTGCTTGGAGTTACAAAGAGATACCTGGCTTGAACCCAAAAGTAGCAGTCCATCACCTTGTAGTCAGAAATGGTGCTCACCCTGTTAAACAAGCTCAAAGGTGTTTTAGGCCAGGCTTGGTTCCCCTGATTGAAACTGAAGTTAACAAACTCACTGAAGCTGGATTTATTCGGGAAGTTAAATACCCAACATGGGTTTCAAGTATTGTCCCTGTAAGGAAGAAGAATGACCAGATTCGAGTATGCGTTGACTTCAGGGACCTCAATAATGCATGTCCCAAAGATGAATTCCCGCTTCCTATTCTAGAGCTGATGATCGATGCTACTACTGGTTACGAGGCAATGTCTTTCATGGATGGTTCGTCGGGCTATAACCAAATTCGCATGGCACCAAAAGATGAAGAGCTACTGCATTTCGCACCCCCAAGTGTATTTATTGCTACAAGGTAATGCCTTTTGGCTTGAAAAATGCTGGTGCTACTTACCAAAGGGCTATGCAGAATATTTTTGATGATCTTCTCCACAAGAATGTCGAATGCTATGTTGACGACTTGGTGGTGAAATCAAGAGAGAAGGGTGACCACATAAAAGACTTGAGGATGGTATTTGAATTGCTCCGGAGGTACCAACTTAGGATGAATCCATTGAAATGTGCCTTTGGAGTTACTTCTGGAAAGTTCCTTGGTTCATTGTCCGCCATCAAGGGATCGAAATTGATCAAGCCAAAGTGGATGCCATTTTGAAAATGCCTGAGCCTCGAGATATCCATGAATTGAAGAGTCTGCAAGGAAAGCTAGCATACCTTAGAAGATTCATATCAAATCTGGCTGGGAGGTGCCAACCATTTAGTCACCTCATGAAGAAAGGCGTTCCTTTCAAGTGGGATCAAGCTTGTAGCAATGCCTTCGAAAGTATCAAAACCTACTTGATGAAGCCTCCAGTTTTAGCAGCTCCTATACCAGGAAAGCCATTGATACTATACATTGCGGCGCAGGAAAGGTCTGTTGGAGCATTATTGGCCCAAGAAAATAGTAAGGGGAAAGAAAACTCTCTTTACTACTTGAGCAGGATGATTACACCTAACGAGTTGAACTATTCGCCAATTGAAAAGTTGTGTTTGGCGCTAGTCTTCTCAATTCAAAAGTTGAAGCACTACTTTCAAGCTCATGTTGTCCGTCTTGTTTCTAAAGCAAATCCCATCAAGTTCGTGATGTCAAAACCTGTTCTTAGTGATCGACTAGCGAGATGGTACCTCCAATTTCAACAATTCGAGATTTTGTACATCCCTCAAAAGGCTGTAAAAGGACAAGCATTGGTAGACTTCTTGGCAGATCATCTGATACCTGATGACTGGGAGCTAACTGATGAACTACCTGATGAGGACGCAATGGTCGTTGAAGTTCAACCCCCATGGAAGATGTACTTTGATGGTGCTGCGCATCGTGGGGGATCCGGGGCTGGTGTAGTATTTGTCACTCCTCAAGGTGAAGTCTTGCCCTACTCCTTTACCTTGACACAACTCTGTTCCAACAACGTTGCTGAATATCAAGCATTAATACTTGGGCTTGAAATGGTCGTTGATATGAAACAATTGCAATTGCAAGTCTTTGGTGACTCCCAGTTAGTGGTCAATCAGCTTTTGGGTAGTTACGAGGTCAAGAAGCCTGAACTACGCCCATATCATGATTACGCAAAAAAGTTGATGGGGGTGGCTCAGCGATGTGACTATTCAGTATGTACCAAGGAAAGAAAATAAGAAGGCTGATGCTTTAGCTGCTCTAGCTTCATCATTAGCCCTGCCTGACCAAGCGCAAGTTACCGTCTGCCAAAAATGGGTAGTACCGCCGCTAAATGAGGTCGAAGGTGAAGAAAACAAACTCAAGCAGCTTGTTGTTATTTATGAAGTTGAGAAAGAAGAATGGTGACAACCCATTATCGACTACTTATGTTATGGGATACTTCCAGAAAATCCGAGGAGAAGGACTGAAATCCGTCATCGTGCACCTCGCTTCCTTTACTATAAGGATACTCTATACAAAAGGTCGTTCGAGGGAGTACTCTTGCGATGCCTAGGAGAAGAAGAAGCTCTCCAAGCTTTGCAAGAGGCGCATTCTGGGGTATGTGGGTCACACCAGTCCGGACCAAAGCTCCACTTCCATATAAAAAGGATGAGATATTATTGGCCAACGATGGTAAAAGATTGCTTGGACTACGCTCGAAGATGTAAGGCTTGTCAATTCCATGCGAATTTTATTCATCAACCTCCTGAAATATTGCACCCGACTGTTGCATCCTGGCCATTTGACGCTTGGGGATTGGATGTTGTTGGACCACTGCCAAAGTCCTCTGGTGGGCACCTATACATCTTGGCTGCAATTAACTACTTCTCAAAATGGGCTGAAGTTGTTGCTCTTAAGGAAGTAAAAAAGGAAAATGTTGCAAGTTTCATCTGAGTAAACATTATTTATCGCTTTGGCATTCCTCATTACATAATAATGGATAATGGAAAGCCATTCGATAATAGGTTGATGAACAAGATTTGTGATCTCTTTGGCTTCAAGCAACGTAACTCTTCGATGTACAATGTTGCCGCCAATGGTCTAGCTGAGGCATTCAACAAGACTCTATGCAACTTGTTAAAGAAAGTTGTCTTCAAATCCAAACGAGATTGGAATGGCCGTATGGAAGAAGCTCTATGGCCATATAGAACGACTCATCGCACGCCAACACATGCGACTCCTTATTCACTCGTTTATGGAGTCGAAGCCGTCTTGCCACTTGAGCATCAAATACCTTCGTTACGACTGGCTATTTAAGAAGGGATCACTGATGAAGAAAATGCTCGACTTCGATTAGCAGAGTTGGAAGCTCTTGATGAAAAGAGATTGGAAGCTCAACAGAGTCTTGAATGTTATCAAGCTTGATTATCTCGCGCCTTCAATAAAAGAGTTCGTCCGAGATCCTTTCAAGTAGGAGATCAAGTCCTTGCCGTACGAAGACCCATAATTACTTCCCATAAACCTGTAGGGAAGTTCACTTCAAAATGGGATGGGCCATATGTCGTACAAGAAGCTTATTCAAGTGGGGCTTACAAGCTGGTTGATGCAGATGGTATGGGGATCGGCCCTATCAATGGCAAGTTTTTGAAGAAGTATTATCCTTGAAGTCGCCACGCTCCTTGACGCACGAGCCTAAACTGCATGTTGCTACACTCCTAGTCCGCGAGAGTATAAACTGTGTACGGCCTAAAAAAAAAATAGTCCGCTAGGTTGAAAATATCGAAAGAGGCGGCTTAGGAAAAAGTTAGGATGTAAAAAAAAAAGTCCGCTAGGTTGAAAGTCTTGAAAGAGGCAGCCTAGGCAAAAGTTAGTTTGTAAAAAAAAAAATCCGCTAGGTTGAAAATCTCGAAAGAGGTGGCCTAGGCAAATCTACTCAGTCTGAACTACAGTATGACTTGATCCTCTTCACCGAGGTACGTAGGCAGCTTAGAGTTTCATTCTAAGTTCAGTCGCATAAGTTCAAAAGATACATATTGCCCCAATTGTTGTTCGAGTGAAGTATGGAGGAATGCAAAATCAAGCTGAAATGCCATTCTCCTGTTGAACTTTGATCTCATTTGATTTAAAGGGGGCGACCCTCCTTGGTAAATTGATATCTTCAATGGGCCGATTTTAGAAGGATGTCAAATATTTGCATTGAAGTTCAGGGATTCTCTATGTTTTCAGGTTCGCCAAACCTTCAAGTTTGTTGGTCTCCAAGTCTGCCCTCTGCCTAAAAAAAGGGGAAGAGAAGCGAGGAGTCAAAAGGAAACACAAGTATAAGGAAATGATTGCTTGGCGCAACGTTTCAAATTCAGTGAGATTTGAACCCCAAAATATTTGTGAGAATATGGCTCTTAAATTTCAATTTTTGGCAAGTAAGACGTCTTCCGATCTCGAGGCTTCCATATCAAGTACAAAATATTTGGTGAAGTCGCGCAAATTTGAAATTGTCGGTGTATCAGAATTTAGTCTTGACTTCGAAATATTATCTGAATGTATCCATAAGGAATTAAATCTTGAATTTTGGATATGTTATATATTTTGAAGTTAGTTTCCAGTAGATCAAACGGTTCATGATTTCGACGTTCCTACTTCAAGATACAAAACTTTTGGAGAAGTCGCGCAAATCTGAAATTTTCAACGTAGTGGAACCTAAAGTTGATTTCAAAATATAATCTGCGACGATTCTGAAGTTATTTGATTGAGAATTTTGGATATATTCTAGATTTTGAAGTCTAGTTTTCCAGAAATTAAACGGTTCATAATTTCAACGTTCCTACACCAAGATATGATTTTTTAGTTAGACTGGGCAAATCTGGAATTGATAGCGAGGTGCAATATAAAGTTGGTTTCAAAATATTATTTGGGATGATTCTGAAATTGTTTGATTTAGAATTTTGGATATGCTCTATATCTTGAAGTCTAGTTTTCTTGAAATCAAACGGTTTGCAATTTCGATATTTTTACACCAAGATATGAATTTTTTGGTGAGACTGCGCAAATCTGAAATTTTTAACGTGGTAGGATCTAAAGTTGGTCCCAAAATATTATCTGGGGCGATTCTGAAGGTGCTTGATTCTGAATTTTGGATATATTTTAGATATTGAAATCTAATTTTCGAAAAATCAAATAGTTCATTATTTGGACTCTCCCACGATAAGATATGAACCTTTCGTTACAAGTGCGTAAAGTAAAAAATTATGCAACTAAGATAAATGTCGGGTAATGTAAAGCAAATGAGAAACAATCTTATCTAAGATGAAATAAATATCCACTAGGTCAACTTAATATAAAAAAAATAAAAGAGGAGATACTGCTAACAGCCTAATCTAAACAAAATTTGTAGTTGATCAGTTTTTGACAGCTAGTCTCCAAGTTCTTCTTCTTCTCCTCCAAATTGGACGAATCATCAACAGTCAACAAATTTATGTTGTCATATGAAGAGACCTCAGTCTCGGCAGTTGAATTTTTTTTCTGAATCTCTTTAACCTCCTTTTGAGTCGCTTCTATAACACCTTCGAGGTTCTCCCTCTCTTGTTGTAATGTCTGCAACTTCTTCACGACTCTCTTCAATTTCTTTTCACTAGAGGAAACTTTCTTGACTTTCTCACTTGCATCAAGTTTGAACGATTCGAGACGCTCTTTAGCTTTGGAAATCAGCTCTAGCTTCTCATCTTCACTCGTCTTATCAGCCATATTGGATCGCTCTTGGTCATATGATGCGGCAAGTTCAAAAAGAGAATTCAGTAAATCTTCTAATGGAGAAAAATCCAGATTATTCGTCTTCTTCATATCCTCGAAAATCTCAAAGATTTTCTCCCTATAAGATGAGAGCAATTTCGGACGAGTTTTGGAGAGCCTATTGCAAATATCCTCCCAAAGTCCCAAAATGAATTCCTTCTTGCGATTGAAAACAATGCTTTTTCCTTCAAATATAGATACCGCTGTATTTGTCATTGGTGAAATGCGAGTTATCTCATTTGGAGTTTGTCTTTTAGGGATTCGTCATGAGGAAGAGATGACGCCTTTGACGATGACTTCACTTTACACATAGGCCCTCCAATAGATTCATCACTCACTTGCGGCTTGTCCTATGAGGATACTATCGGATGCCCAATGGTGTTTAACTGCATAAAGAAAAGGCAAAGAAAGTAACTTATAGTGAAGCTACTCCTAAAAAAAAAGAGGAATGAGCGAGGCGATTGTATTTTACCTCTTTGTTACAAGTTGTATGCGTTCTTGAGGGACTATCAACACTTTGAACCTCTAAGATCTCTACTGGGTTAGGCCGTTTCCTTTTCCAATTTTGATCTTCATTGGTACTCTGGCTTGTGTCTTGAGGAACACGCGTGTTAAATGGAAGAACTAGAGGGTGTGTCTCTATAGCTGTTGAAGTGCACACCACTTCTTTCAAAGCTGCCTTTGAGGATTTAAGCTTAATTTTTTTAGGTTGCGTAACTACTTTTGGGATTGAAGTTGATATTTTTTAACTTTTGTGAGCGTCTTTCCAATACCTTGATCTTCACCTCCTAAAGGAGTTGTAGACTTTAGCCCAACATTGTCTACCAAAGCTTGTAAGTGATTCTCGAGAAACTTCCCATGCGCTTTCTCCCACCAAGACATATAATTAGTGGAGAAAGGCTTCTCCATAGGATCTCCCACTGGGGGAAAAATCGCACGTGACATAGATCGATACAGTGTGCAAATCCTCCAAAATCTGATTCCTTCATCTAGAGAGGTGTTGCGGATATCGTTCTCCAAAAAGCCGGGGACATTCTGGTAAAATCCAAATTGACGACCAAACCGATGCGGGCTATATGGCTCGATGATGAATGAGTTACCATACCTCAAAGGAAGGTAATTAAAACGTAAGCTCATGAAGTAATTTGATTCCAATTCTTGAGGGGCATCGTTATCCACGTAATAATAAGGATGGGAATTGGTTAACATTGTTGGTGCCCAAACTATATCCTCCTCATTGTGGATGCGTTTTCTTCCATCCTTCTCGTCAAAGTACCTTGCAGCCCCTTCTCCTGAGTATGCCACCATCAAAGGGACAAACGGACCCTTAGCAAGTGGATAGTGGGTTTTGAAGTAATTTGCAAGCCAGCCATAAACATAATGAATGGGAAAAGAAACTTTGACCTGATCGAGTTGGGAAGAACGCGAAATCTTATTCAAACCATGATAAATACTCGCTAAAACTAGGACTGCAAGGCTAATCTGTCGCCCGCCTGCCATCATGCTTGCCATCTTAAAAGTCTCAGGACGAATGGAGTTTTCTACCTTGGGGAACACAAAGGCACATAGCCAAATTGATAAGAATGCCGCTACATATGTCTCATCTTTCTTGTCAGACCTCACCCTAAGCTTAGAGAATATAGTTTCTTGATCACTCGACCACCTCGTCGTCTCGGGAATAACTCCGTTAGGATTATGTGTTGACTTTAGGCGTGCAGATTTCTTTTCCTTTCGCAACGGGGCAGGCCTATATATTAAAGTTTTTTTATATCAAAAACTTGTCCACTTGATGAAGGAGACCTTTTGGGTAGCACCCGTACCCTCCTTAAGATGATGAAATGAGGCAAATAAATACTCGCAAGATCGAGGAATAAATCTGACTTGTTTTTCATTCAAACCGATGAGTTCCCTTGTCTCAGGTACCACTTCTTCGTACTGAGAACCCGCAATGGGCAAACCCCCAAGGATATGTAAGTCCCAAAGAGATATAGATAGCTCCCCAACTGATGTAAAAAGTGTGTTCGTCTTGGGGCACCAAGCCTCACAAAATGCTTGCAAAATGTTCGAGTTTCGATCATAAGTGAAAAGTGAGGCATAGACAACATCGTAAATCTTTGTTGTACTCAGAGATTGTTGGCTTCCACCAAGTACGTCTTCAGCCCATTCCCAATATCCTGGGATATGATGATACTCACCCTCGATTGTTGTTGTATTTTCCCAATGTACTTTGCCTTGAATTATGCGACTTCCTAAGTTTGGAAGGGTGCTAGCAATATTTACATGGCGATGGATTGGCGCTTGGAGAGACCACATCTTGGATAATGGATTAGAAATCGGTTTGTGTTCCAAGGTCCAGTTCTTTACATGAAGGGAGTTCCTTAGAGGAGGCCATGGGGCTGCATATCGGCCAGCTTGTGAGGTGTGAACCAAAAGCTTGGTTTGTTCTATGCCATCTTCAGTCTCGATGATGAGATATCTAAGTTTTGAGGAAGGTGAGGTATAGTCACTGAAATTGCCATCTCTTCGTGCTAAAAAAAAAAGAAAAAGAAAAGAGGGGTCATCAAAGTCCGAATCAAGAATATTAGAATGGGTACAAAGGTCTAAATAGATGAAATGCTCTCCAAGAACCGGGCCATTTTGAGAGTAATCTCTTCAAGAATTGGGCCACATTGAGAGTAATCTCTCCAAGAATCGGGCCATTTTGAGAGTAATCTCTCCAAGCATTGGGCCACATTGAGAGTAATCTCTCCAAGAATCAGACCATTTTGAGAGTAATCTCTCCAAGAATCGGGCCACATTGAGAGTAATCTCTTCAAGAATCCATTTTGAGAGTAATCTCTCCAAGAATCGGGCCACATTGAGAGTAATCTCTTCAAGAATCGGGCCCTTTTGAGAGTAATCTCTCCAAGAATCGGGCCACATTGAGAGTAATATCTCCAAGAATCGGGCCATTTTGAGAGTAATCTCTCCAAGAATTGGGCCACATTGAGAGTAATCTCTCTAAGAATCGGGCAAGGATGAATACTCATCCCCTCACACCCCAAGATTATCTTCTTCATGCGTGGATCATCTTGTTAAACAAGAACATATCTTTCTCACTTGACCTATATGTTCACTTGACCTACAAAAAAAAGGAACAACAAAACAAGAAAAGCACAAGAAAAGAAGAAGAAATTACCTTCGCGTCAATGCTTCCGAGTAGTCAAACGTGGACACAAGGTAGCTTGCAAGCGGAGGATATTGATATTCACGATTGTAGAGCATGCGTCTATATATACAAGTGCCGAGGATGGCTTGCAAAGGCATAATAACGATGTGGGAATCAGTAATATGATATGTCTCCTTGAAGGATTTGGTTACTGACGGCAAGTTAATCTTTGTTCAGTATCAATTCGGCCACTTTGAGTTGAAGTAGGATTTGGAAATTTGCAAAACACTTCGTGTACAATTAGTAATATGTGGATGACAATTGCTTATACAAATAGAATTGTTCCCATCAAGATGGCCACGTAAAGAATTTTTATGTTGAATAAAAAAAATAGAAAGTCTCTTTGTTGCAAAGAGCAAAAAGAGTTTCATTAATATCCAATGTAACTGATGGTTGGTCATTACATATATTCATACAATCCAAGTAACATGTTAATACTTTTCTTAATTCAAGGAAAGTGAGGATTCTATTTCGGGATAGCTTTCAAGTAATATATATATATATATATATATATATATATATTACGTGTACTTCAAGTCTAATCCTTGAGTCTCGATCAGTCTACGCTATGATAAGCCTTGAAGTAGGGGGCATTTGTAAGCATATAAATTTTATTAAAATTAAATTCATAAATAATTTGGACTATATTTTAAATTCAAGATATATTGGTCCAAATAAATATATGGGCTAATATAATTGAATTAATTATATAAGTCCAATATATATGGATTACATAAATAAGTTTTAATCCATTGGGCTAGCCCATTTAATTGGGCTAAAGCGATGAGCCCACTTCATTAAGCCCAAGATGTCATCTTCCTAGAGGCCCAGTTTGATGCAACGTGTCAAATGACGTGGCGCGCCAAGTCAAGCGGAAGAGCCAATAGGACCATGCCATGTGTCAAAATGACAAGGCATATCCAGTCACGCTAAAAGGCCAATGAAATCGCGCCACGTGTGCAAGTGATATGTTCTGGCCAATCAAATGCGGCCATGTCACAATTTAATTTGATTGGTCGGAAATAGTTTGTTCTTATCACAACTCCTCCCTTCCACAACTATAAATAGGGGTCTTCATAACTCAAAGAAGGGACCAGAAGTTATAACAAGAAGCAAGAAAGAGCTCGTGGATCAAACGCTGCAAATTCCTCCACAAGTTTCAGCCTTCAAGTTCAAGTTCAAAAAATCAAGTGCAAGTTCAAGAGCGAAGAACAAATCAAGGTCAAGTTCAAGTAATCAAGTTCAAGCTCAAGAACAAGATCATCGTTCGAGGCAACAAATACATATTCAAGATCAAGCTCAAAGGCCCTTGAATTTATTTACTATAGAAAAGTAGAATCAGAGGATTCATAGAGATTGTAACACTCAAATATTCGTAATAAAATACTACGATTGTTGCGATATTTTTTCGGTCTTGATTTTATTTTCTCGATCCAAATTTATTGTCTACAGAACTATGTAAAACTAATATTTAGGAATCTGAAATTGAGTTAGATTTTACTTGGATAATTTTTCTATATTTAGTGTAACTATTTTCCTTACATATAACCCTTCCATGTTTCCAAGTTTTTACACAATAGGAATTGTAATGAATTTTTTTGTCTCGGTCTAATTTTGTAGAATTATACACCTAAGAATCATTAAGCATGTTTCAAATACCAATTCTTTGTCCATTTCTTTTTTCGACCATGTGAGTAGCGTAAAGTCTATTTTTTCACAAGTAGGCAAAGTGTTTAAGGTGAATTATACATTTTTATACTTATAAGTACTTTAATTAATAATAACGGATAACACATACATCATCTTTTATATTAGATACCATTGTCATTAATTATTTTATTTAAAATTTAAAAATTAAGTAAAGTTTTGCTATAATAGGAACTCTTAATATTTAGAATTCAAAATTGAATAATATTTTAATTTATATTAATTATTTTTTTACTTGAATTGTGTAAAATAACTATAACTCCTTATTTTAATTCTTGTCCAAAGAAGAAAACTCAAAAATTTAATTTCAAATTCCTACTTATCATGATCTAATAACAACTGAATAATGTATATGAACGAACAAAGTTATACCGATTTTGACAATCTTGTTTTGAATTAAGGAATCATCAAAATATCAAGGTATATATTCTTCTACTTTGAATGATAAATTCAATTATAATTACAATATTGTCAATTCAAATGAGAGAAATGAGTTTGCATATCTATACTCTATTACTATATTAAAAGCACGAATGTCTTAGTAAAATATCGTTTGCCTTTTTTACCCTTTAAAAATAGACTTTGTATTAGACAAAATCGTAATTTAGTTATTTTTCTAATATTTAAGACTTTGAAATTAGCTTAAATCTTGGTTATTAAATCTTTCCTTATTTGAATTATATAAAAAGTCTTAATATTAGGACATTAAAAAAATTATCGTTTTCGGTAAATATGATTTTTGCGTTTTCCCCCCTTATGTTTGCTTACTATAATTTCAATGAAATGTTTGACATTTATTCTTCTTATAGGGCATTTAGAATTCTAAGGGGAAGCTTTTGTATATCATTATTGCTATAAAGTAGAGGTTTATATTCAATTAAGTATTTTTTTTTTTAAATTAGTGAATGTAGATTTCGAATATTATACAAAAAAATAATAAGTAGAAAAATATTATCCGACTAGGAAAGGAGTTTAAGAATTATCCATATTTTTTTATATTATTATAAAAGTACGAAGCCGCAATGCAATTATTTTTAAATTTTTTTAATATTGAGAACAAATAATTAAGTCTTTGATCAACTACTCCCTCGGTTTCAGTTTATGTAAAACTTTTTAGTTTTTCAAGCTTCAAGCTATATAAACTTTGACCAAAATTCTAAAATAAATTTTTCAGCATATTGACACGAGAAAAAAAATACAATTTATAGTATTTTTCATATTATTTTTGAATATCCAAATATTAACTTTAAAATATCGAGTTAATCTAATTCAATTTAGCTTCAAAAATTAGTCAAATTAATTCTTGAAAAGCGAAAAGATCCACATAAACTAGAAAGAGAATAGTAATTAGCAAAATAATTCAATCTAATTCTTTATTAAAAATTGTCATATAAGCAAAAATATTTTTAAAATTAATAAAACTCTTATGGTACATCAATTTATTTCCACAAGAAAAGCATTGACAATGAAAGAAATAAATAAAATAGAGCAAAGTTGATTAGGTAACAAAATAGCAATAATTTTCATAAAATATCCACATATGTCTCAAGAAATTACAATAATGCATATGTAAGACAAAATTTCTTTATTTGTTGAACTATCTAAATTGGATCAATATTTATATATTTAGGAGCTGAGATCTTTTTTAACAATTTTATTCAATAACTCAAACAAATTATTTAATATAGTTACTTAATTTTTTTAAACTTGTATACTCATGATATAGGGTGGTACGCGCATAGTTACCCAAAAAAAGTGGGTAATGGGAGTATATATCATAGTTACACTTGGCCCCAGCTGATACGCATTCTTCCATATTTTATCTCAAGCTTTAGCGTCATCCACGTGATTTCCACGTGCCTCTCCTTCTTCTTTTCCACATAACCCCATTTCCACTTCACATAAAACATGAATCCATCTCCCACAAGATTTTCCTACTAAAGTTTACGGGTTTTTTTCACTTCAAATTTTGGTATAATTTTCTGGGTGCGGAAATTCACCAGCCGACTGGTCAACGATCATGAATCAGTCTCAGCTGCTGAACCGGAGTTACCACCCTTGGCCACCCCCACGTCCCACAATGAGACCCGAAAATCAAACCGCGCCGGTTTTTTCACAAGGACCTAGTTATACTCCAGGGAACGTAAACCGGAGTAATTGGAAAACCCACCGGCCGAACAACAAACCGCGCCGGTTTTTTCATAAGAAGAAACAGAGTCAAAATCACCGTTTTACGCCTTTCACTCCGCACAACACGACGTCGTTTCTTATCCGTGCAAAAAAATCCGGTGGAATCGCCTCTTTGGTTTCCCCATGTCCGGTGACTCCGTCTGTTCTACCGACGCCGAAGTTTTCTCCGGCGAGGGAAGTTTTAGCTGACGTGGCGAAGGAAGAGTGGGGTGTAGACGGGTACGGGTCGATGAACGGGTTAATCCGGGTCAGATCACCGGAGAATGAACATGAAGAAGAGGATGAAGGAGAAGGGGTTATTGTTTCGTGGGACAGTGATGTTGAGGAAGTGGAGAAGAGATTAAGCCATGATTTGAGCCGTTTTGAGATGATATATGACCCGAGAAATAGCGGGTCGGGTCGTGATGCATTTGGGTTTGGTTACAGAGTTGATGACGTGGAAGAACATATTGAGAGATTGGAGGAAGAAAACACGGAGTTGAAAGAGAAAATGTATGTAATGGAGAGGGAGTTGGAGGAATTGAGGAAAAAGGTTCGGTATTTAGAAGGTGGTGAAGATGAAAATGGAAACGGGTCGGATAATGAAGCGGGTTCTGAGAGAAGTGTAGGAGATTGAGGTGCCCGCAAGCTGCTCCGAACACCACCATCATAAAAACAAAAAAAGAAGAAGAAGAAAAGTGTAGTAGATTGAGGTGGCCATTGAAGCAGAAGAAGATAAATTGTTATGGACTGTTTTCTTCTGGCTTTTGTATAGTTTTGTTGTTTCTAGGTTGGTAAGAGTGTAGATCTTAGGATGTTAATGTCGCTTCTCTTGTTAACTTTTGATGTGTAGAAGTAGTTGTGGTAGTAATCCTTTGATCTGACTAATAAAACTTCTGGATTATCAATTTCATTAAGCTTAATTTTTTGGTTAGTTACATGCCTAGTTTAACTGCAAGTACCAGTCTTGATAATCCAGGTTCAACAACAAATGTATGAAAAACTTTGAAGCTTCAACGTTCCCCTCAATGTATAAACAATTGTGCTATGCATCGGATAATCATAATTTACAAACTTTATTGAGAGATTAAATTTGTACGTTTTGTGCTCTCCATGTATTAGCACTTAGCAGAACTTGTTTTATTTTTCTTTTTTCTTTGGAGGAAGAGAGTGGTCAAATTTTCCAACGGCATGATTTAGAAGAAGTAACCATATTATAAGGTGTTAAATAAGAATAGAGAAAAGCAAAAAGATGACATCTTTGGATTTGATGTCTCTCCTGTCATTTTGCTAACGTCCAGAATTATTACTGTCAAGAAATTGAAAAAGATGACAGCACAGATTGTGTTAAATAGCTAACAGCAATAAAGGAAATACAGTGAATGATAACAAACATATACATATAACACCATTCAAATATAGAAATTAGTACTTCAAAAAAACATGTAATACCAATATTGAAACGCAGGGAAATCTAGAAATACTTCAATCAAATCAATGTGTTCCAACAGATCATAGCATCTGGAACTCAACATATTACTCTGTGGCAAATCCTGAATGTGCAAGATTACTGAACTTTCATCTTCGTCACTGTGATGAAGTTGAATGAAAGGTCAATAATAGTAATTATAACCGCGTGATGGCCCAACGTAGCTTGCAGCATTGTCCAGAGCTTGCATCATGAGCATGTGTTTCATATGTTGTTCTTTCAATCTGCGCTGAGCTTCATAATATGATAATTCTGACTCCTCTTCTTCTCCTTCTCCTTCACCTTCTTCATTTTCTTCCGTTTCGACTGATGAATTCTCGTCTGGTGGTGATTCAGATACTGGCTTCATTTTGGGATTTTCTCTAGGATTCTTGGCTGATTTTTTCTTTGTTGTCCTAACTGATGAACCTTTTATTGGTGCACTAATGACCGGATCAATATTGACTGCTTTCTTGATTGGTTCTTCCTTTGGTTTCATGATCACTGCATTTTCTTCTCCTTCTTCATGTTCTTTTGGTTTATCTGCTGAAGTTTCTGCTGGTTCCTCGTCCAATGATTCAGCTACTGGCCTCATGTTGGGATTTTCTCTAGGACTCTTGGCTGATATTTTCTTTGTTTTCCTTACTGCAATTTTAGGTGGTGCAGCAATGACTGGTTCATTGATTGCTTTCTTGACTGGTTCTTCCTTTGATTTCATGATCACTGCCTTTTCTTCTCCTTCATTTTCTTTTGGTTTCTCGTCCGGAGATAGTGGCTTCATTTTGGGGCTTTTTATAGGATTCTTGGTTGATTTTTTCTCTGTTTTTTTTATTGGACTTCTTGTTGGTGTACTAATGACTGGTTCAATGATTGCTTTCTTGATTACAGGATTTTCTTTCGGTTTGTTGACATAACATTCAATATGTGTTCCAAAATCACAACCAGCACAATAATACAACCAGTAATTATGATCCGTCTTTCCATGACAGAGATCACAAACAAAAATGGTGTTTTCATCCTCATCATCAAAAGGGGAACCAAATGTAAGTTTAAGTTCATGATGGTGTTGGTCAAATAAGACAGTTTGAGGCAAAAGAGCACATTTCAAGTGCAAATCAAAGTCACAATGAGCACAACTTAGGCTACATGATTTTCCTTCAGATCCACAGGCATTACAGGTAAAAGATCGGCTAGAATAAGTTGGTGTTGGAAGAAGAGTTAAAGGGTGAGAAGGATGAGAAGGGTGTACCAGAGAACGAGGCGCGTTGAGACAATTCTCATGGAGGTAGAAATTGCAAGAGATGCAGCCATGAAATGGCTCGAAAATAGGCTGCTCACAGGCTTGGCATTGAAGTTCGTCACCTTCATTAAGAACAAGTGATTTTAAAATATGGTGGTGGCTGAAATGTTGGTTATCTTGAAATTTCATGTCTCTCAATTCTATGTTTTCAACGTGTGGTTTCTTTTGGGGGATATAGACTTGGTTTATATGGCTTTCTTGAAAATGAAATATGTGAATTTAGTACATCCACCATCAATTTTTCTTAGTATTTCTTGTTCTTGAAGTCAACCGCTGACTTTTAGAGAACTGAAGAGAGTTCTGATTTTGGAATTTTCAACCTAACGCACCACCTTAGGTAATATGTGCTTGTTCGTCTGTGTTATTCGAATATTGGAAACAAAATAAATTAACAAAACAATGGAAGAAGAGAAGCTGTAGCCAGCGGCAGTCCTATATGTGTAAATAATTTTGAAGTTAAATCGATTTTTCCCAAGTATCTGCAAGTACTTTGGTGTGGTTTGCAACTTGCTTGAAGTTCTTAATCGATTAATAAGAAGTCGTTTGGTTCACATATTAGTTAATTATGCGAAATAATAATGTAGAGTATATTTATTTGATGATTAATAATGCAAAGATTGCTTTATACGCTGTAGCTAATAAAAAAAATTATTACACATAAATTATGTATTTTAAAAGGACATTTTTTGTCCTTATGAAATTTAATCTCAAAATTGTTAATTAATACACGTTTGGTCATAACAAGTATAAGCGAATACAATCATGGTATAAAAATCAGTATTATCTTATAGCGTTTGGTATGAAGTATAAAATCTATATATAAATATAAAGGAGCGCCATTGGCAAGGTGATGTGGCACCCTTTTATATTCAACAATTATATTTATCTTTTCTCTCATTTTTTTGGCACTTTTACCTTCTTTCTTTGTTTACCTCGAAAATATAAGTAACAATTAAATTTGATTAGTGGTTTTAAAGATATGTGATTTAGTTCAATACCAATTAGTAATCAAGAAATATGAAACAGAAATAAAAGATAGGAGTGAATCAAACAGCAGTGACCTCGAGGTAGCTCAGAGCACTAAGAACAATTAAGTAATAAAAATAAAGCAAGAACAATGGAGCTAAAGGACAATGCTGATGAACAATAGGTAAAAAAACAAATCTTATATTCTTTTCTCAGTGATGATAAGATATCTTACAAATGATTGGGGTACCCTTTATATAATAGGGAAACCCTAAATAAGGAATATTTCCATTTACAGTAAGAAATATTTTTGGTACAGTTGTCTAACCGCCTAGTAAGGAATAGTACAATCATATTTCGGGATTTGTGCCATGACTTTGGGGACGTGGCAGGAATCTAACTCGTACTGGTACAAATCCACAACGGTACTATTTTGGGGTCGAACACACTTGACCTCGGTATGCATCGCACTTCGCCTTCGAACTCGGGTCTGGGCCTTCAAGCTCGAACTTGATCTTACCCGAACTCGGACTCAGGATGGGCCCTCGAACCTTTAAGTCGTAGGCATACGATTTTGACCGTATACATATAGTCCCCGTATTTCTTAGAGTAAGATGATAAGAAACGATTCGAACCTCGATACTCTCAAACCTCTTATAATGACGTCAAGCTCGTGACGTAGGCGCTTGAAGTGATCGGAAATGTCATGTCAGCACGCTTCCCCAAAACGTCAAATGCGCTCCAGCGTTGGTCGACCATTTACGTCGTCGATCTGTCACCGCCTTTCTATAAATAGGAGGCCACTCTTTTAAACAAAGAACTGTACTTTTTTCATCTTCACCTACTTTTGATCTTTTCCCTTATTTGCTTCCTTCTTTAATCATCTATTTCCATGGTTCGAACCTATGATCACAAGGTCACATGGCAGCAATTTTACCAGTTACGCCAAGTCTCCCTTTTTCAAAGCTTCGATTCGAGACAACGAGAGAAGGGCGTCGAATCCTTCCCGTATCAGAAAATACGCGAACTTTACATTGCTGCTCATCTCTCTTAACTTCAATCTGGTGTGACACTTAATTCCTTTTGCTTTTCATGGAATGAGGTGGCACTATCATATACTAACTTTTACATCCCATGCCGGAACAATATCCCAAGGAAGAACATTCTTGGATCGTTGCTCGTGCATCTCGCGACCCTTTGGTTTTTCTTGTATTAGAAAGTGAAGCTGCATCTTCTGGTCTTCCCTTCTGGTCTTTTTCTTTTGATGTTCTTTTTAACGGATTATGGCCCAATATCTTAACGGAATGCTCAACCCCCGCTGCTGGAGACATAGTTACATTTATCGAGGGCTTTCTGCCCTACATCTCTTTGGGCACACAAACGTTTTCAAAGATCAAAATGGGATCCTCGGGAAGGAGGTTCCCGATGATGACGCTCTCGAGGACGTGGTCTTAAAAGTAGATTAAGTTCTTGGCTTTTGTTTTTTGCTTCTTTGTTCCTGTGTAAGTACCTCTCACGGATGTTGTAGTTATATTTTGTAACCATCTCTTGTAAATATAAAAGATCCCTTTGTCTCCCTATTGGCTCGTGTTGAATTTCATTCCGTCTTTACTTGTGGAAAATCTGATTGTTTAACTTTTAGCGACTAGTCCAAATATCGGACTCGGGATATAATAAACCCTTAGGTTTTTAATCGATCAATATAATACCTCTTAATATTCTTGTCAATCCTCGAGCTAAGCTTAGATCGATTTGTTGCAAGCTCGGGACAACGGAACTCCTGAGTCAGAGTTAGTGAGAGCAAAGTTTCGACTTTGAAATAAAGTTTGTCTTTAGGCTTCGTAGATAATCATCGAGTGAGAATTTTCTCAAACTCGGGTAGCCCTTGGACTTAGTAGTTGAGCAAGCACTTGCCCGAACTCGAAATAGAGTTAGCCCTTAGGCCTTTTTATAGTTCCCAAATGAGAATTTTCTCGAACTCGGATAGCCCTTGGGCTTAGTAGTCGAGTGAACATTTTGCTCAAATTCGAAATATATCGATAAAAAATGAATTAATCTTTGACGCCTCGATCCTAATGCCCATCTCGTGATGTCAGCGGCTAAAGTAACTAAAAGGTTGCTTTTTGTGCGATTCCCAAAGTTATTGATTGGAAGCGACTGACGATTGGCTTTTCAGCTTCCTCAGCACGCTTAAATGGCCTCTATAAATAGATAAACTTCACAATCTTGCAAACTTTATTCTCAAATAATTCCCAAAGTCTTATTAGCTCTTTTGCTTTCTCTGAATTCCTTCTTCTCTTCACTATCAGCATTCTCCATTTTCTTGAATTTCCATATTATAATGGCCAAGACCTCTAAATCGGTTCCCCAAAAAGAAAATGCTTCTTCATCTTCTCGATCGACCAAGGGCAAACCAACAGTGTCCCCTTGTATTGAGGAGTGCATTCCCCCACCATGCGAAATAACATGTGATTTCAAGATTGAGTAACCTATATCGACGCCAGACCGATGGGAGCCCATGTCTCGATATGTCTGTTTGATAACCAAAGACGATCTCGTGCAAGTAAAGAAGGATTGCAACTGGGGTGACAAGGATGTAGTGATTCCTTCCTCGAAAGAGGACATCACTACCCATAAAGCGGGGTACTTAAGCGTGTACACCTACCCGTTCACACTGGGCCCGACAAATCCAGCTTAGGGTCCCGTAGACCTAGTTATTCTCAACTTCTGCCAACGATACCAAGTGATGCTTGGCCAGATCTACCCTTCATTCTAGCGGATTGTTCATCTGATCAGATTTTCCTCGAGCCAAGTTGAAGGGGTGCATTTCACCCTCGACCACCTAATCAGGCTGTACAGACCTTGACTATACCGAGGTGGTTTGATAAAAATGCAACGCCGATCCTTGAAATCTCTTTTCTTTAGCATCAATGAGGACAAAGACCGATGGTGGATGATCCATTTTGTTCGAGTCAGGACCTCTGACCTGATTCCTGCTGAGAGGATGCCATTCCCGCAGGAATGGAATATGAAACGTAAATAACTTCATACCTTGCTTCCCTTTTTACTTTCCTCGTTTTGTCTTTTTATCAATATAATCCTTTTCCGATGGTGCAACTGTTGCTTGGTTTCTTGGAGCAGTCCAGGACCTCGAGGGTTAGGTCCGCCAACTAGCCTCTACTTCTTCATATGCGGAGCGTTGTTGGCACGATTTAGCCAAGGGCCGATGGGAGGCAAAAAAGCATGGTGAGCTTTCTTGTTTTCTTACTTGTGTTTCTTAATGCAATACTTACTTCATCTTTTATGTAGGTCTCGGGGAAGCTTTTGAATGCGACCACCCCCACCTGGTGAAGAAGAGATCTCAAAGCCTCCCAAAGAAATAAAGAGAAAGAGAGTGTCGTCTGCAAATACCCTGAGGCGAAAGAATAGCAAAGTTCGAAAGCCCAAGGCTGACACTATGGCCTTATCTCTGGAAACGACTCAATGCCTTCGGGATCAGGAAGAAGAGGAAGAGGATGATTACTGCCTTCTGGTAGCTTAGGAAAGAGGAAGCCTTGATGCTTCGAAGACTAATGATCCGACGGCAATGGAGGCTGTTCAATCTAGAGCCGAAGAAATTTTAGAGGGGAGCTTGAGCAAAGTCCCCGAGCCATCAGGCAGAAAAGGTGCTCCTCGTCCAGGGGGACGTTTGGCGAGTGAGTTCAAAGAGCCTAACTCCGAGGCTGTTCAAAGACAGGATAATACCCCAAGTAAGTCACTTGGGGTAATCAACATAGATGACTCGCCGCAGGGCCCGATGTTTTCTGAAGGGCAACTCCGGGATGCCCAGGATATGGATACTCTTGATGTGGCAACGGTTCACAAAGAGAACGATATTTTTCGGGAGTGTCGTGCGGGAATCGAAGAGGGTCCCGATCCTAATTCCTTGTTTATTCTTAAGGAAGTTGAAAAGCTCCTCAAACAAGTAAGTTTTGTCTTTTATTATTTCGAGCTTAATCTTCATCTTTCTGGTTCTGACCTCCTTTCCTTGTGAAAAGGCCATGTCGCTTCACCGACGAGCATTCGCCAAATCTCGTACTGAGCTTGCCCGATGCAAAGCTGAGCTTAAGAAAGTCTCAAAAGAGAGGGACAACCTTAAAATCCTGTGTGTCAAGAAAGAGGGGGAGATCAACAATCTACGAGTGGAATTGATGAAAGCTTGCCGAGAACGGGCTGCGTTTATTGATGAGATAACATAGTCTTTGAGGGTCTGTTGTGTATTTGCTTGTTTTGACGGCTAATACTTTTAATTTTGCAGTTCCATCAGAAAGGCAAATTGATGTTGCAGCTTCGGGAGGAGCTTAAGATGAAAGAGGTCGAGACCTTGGGGTGGAGGCAAGGCATGGACAATCTTGTCTCTGAGAAGGAAACTCTTCGAGAGCAACTAGCTTCACTCAAACGCTAGCTTCAAAGTGTGAAGGAGGAGAGCCTAGCTCAAGGTCGTGAAATCGAGGGGCTTAAAGCTAGATCCGCTACTGAGCTGGCCAAGGCCAAATCTGACGCTGAGGCCATTGAGTCTTTGTACCGACCGATGCCGAAGCAGCTAATGCTCGAGCAAAGGAAATATTTGCTGCGGCAGAAGTCAAGCTATCAAGTGCACTTTACCATGCTAGGAGACAATCATGGAGGGTAACTCTCGAGGCGGTACATGCTCGCGACTTCGATCTCTCAACCGATATTGAAAGGGCGAAGCTTTTGGAAGAAGAGGCTGCCGCTCTGCTTTCTGATGAGGATGATTCAGCTATTGGCTTCGTGAGTGGAGTAGACGAAGATGAAGTCCCCGAGGGTGAGGCTTTCGAAGACGCGACTCCTGTAGCCGGTGAAGATATGACCCCGAAGTAGTTTAGGTTTCTTTATTTTGTTTCTGTGCAAGCCTTCCTTATGTAAATATCTCTTGTAATCATCTTTTAGAAATACTAGGGGAACTTTTATCTCATCTTTGGTTTGTGCTGGATTTAATATTGCCTTTATTTATGGAAAACTTCGTTTGAAGGATTGGGGTTCGGGATATAATAAACCCTTAGATCCTTATTGATAGATATAATAATCTTTGAGCTAAGTTTAAATTGATCCGATGTAAGCTCGGGGTATTGTGAACCTTGAGTCCAAATCGAAATGAGAGCGGAGTCTCGGGCTATAGGTTTTTGGCCCTTGGGCTCTTATATATCAGCCCTTAGGCTTTTTTAGTTGTCCCTTAGGCTCTTTTGAGTTGTCCCTTAGGCTCTTTTTAAAAATTGGCCCTTAGGCTCTTTAAGTTGGGCCGTTTCGGCCTCTAAAATGGCTATATAATTTTTCCCTCATTTGGGCTAAAAGACTTAGTGAAAATTTAGTTATGCCATAACATGTATTTTTTGTACCCATTGGGTTTTTCCGAAGGCTTGACGTATCGTAACCTTATTAGTAATTTGTTTGTGTAAACATAATTGAATATCTCTTGAGGTATTTCCAAAAGCCGATGTTATCGAAGCCCTTGGATTATTTGAGGGCTAGATTTATCGAGGCCCTCAGATTTTTCGGGGGCTGAATTTATCGAAGCCCTTTATATTTTGTTTTGCCGAGGGTAGCCTGATTTAACCGACTTTTTTAATATTTGAAGGCCTTTAATTTATAGAAGAAGTCGGACGTCTCTGACCGCATTATTTTGGCCGTAGCCGTAGTCTTTAGTGTGGCCGTAGCCTTCGGGTATGTCACTTGGACTTGTTTCCCGATAACTTTTCGAGCTTGTTCGAAAAGTTAGTCCCCGAGTATTTTAACCTTGGCCTTTGTTTTGACGGGATGCCTCTTTGAGACCTTACAAGTCCGAGTTTTTGATGACTCGGATGTACGACTGTCGATGATAGTCCTCGGGTATTTGGGGGTGCTTTTATGCTTTGGCTCTTGATCCACTTCCCGTAGGATTATAGGTGTAGAGCTCGTATAATAGTAGACTTCTTTGAGACACAAAGTGTTTTTGATATTAACAGAATGCTTCTTCAAGTAATTGATACATGCGTACATGCTTTGCCATTGGGGCTCGACTATTCTATACGGACACAATTCATCTGACCGTTTGGCCCATTACAAAGTTTTCCTATCGAGGCCCTATTAGGCGCGAAGCATTTTCCTCAAAATATAACCATCAGAGGTTGATGCCCCAGTATTCGAGGTTGATTGAAAAGAAGCCTTGGATACTGTTGAGTTTTCCTTAGGTAGCACGTAGTTGTTGCCTCATTAAAAACCTTGCCGGTAAAACCCATTTGGGACAAAATTCGATCTAAGGGAAAAAGAGTGCAACGCATGCTTTAAAACCTAAGACCTTCGCGTAAAACACGATGCCTTCGAGATCGTATGCCGTCGATCCAAAATCTGTAATGAGTTAGTTTTAAACTCAAATGGACAAAAGGATAAAATCGTACCTTAGCAGTAGTATCGTTTGAGCAATGATATATTCCAATTGTTTGGAAGTTGTTGACCTTTCATCGTGCTGAGTTCGTAAGATCCTTTACCGACAACTCCGAGGACTCACTAAGGTCCTTCCCAATTCGGCCCTATTTTCCTTCATTTGGATCTCGAGTATCGGGGATGACTTTCGTAGAACTAAGTCCTCGACTTCGAAATGTCGAAGGTTGGTCTTCCTATAGTATTATCTTTCGATCCTTTGCTTTTGCGCGGTCATTTGAACAAGTGATGCTTCTCGCTTTTAACTCATCTTCGGGGTGTGAAGCAAAAGTGGGCTCGGCGGATGTCGCTTTAACTCTTCTAAGGTTTGCTGACATTCTGGGGTTCACGCGAAGTCCTTTTTCTTCTTGAGCAAAGAGAAGAACTGGTGACTCCGATCCACCGATCTCGAAGTGAGTTGACCCAAGGTAGCTATTTGCCCCGTTAGCCTTTGCACGGTTTCCACGCTACCCACTATCGTCATACCCTCGATAGCTTTGATTTTGGTACCTCGATTTGGCGCCATGGAGCCGAGGGACTTACCCGAGCTAACCCCAAAGACTCATTTCTCCCAGCTAAGCTTCACGTTGTATCTCCTTATGATCACAAATGTTTCCTGCAAATGAACTGGATGGTCCTCTGCGCACAGGGACTTAACAAATGTATCGTTAATACAAACTTCCCGTGTTTTTCCTATTCGTTCTTTGAACGTTTTGTTAACTAGGTGTTGGTATGTAGCTCCTGTATTTTTTCAGCCCGAAGGGCATCACGTTGTAACAATAGGTTCCAAATTTAATAACAATAAAGTCTTTTCCTTATCCTCCGGGTTCATCTGAATCTGATTGTGCCCGGAGTAGGCGTCGAGAAAAGTTAGAATCTCGTGGCCGACCATGGCTTCGATCATACGATCGATGTTGGGCAATGGGAAAGAATCTTTCGGACATGCCTTGTTCAAATCCTTATAATCTACGCACATTCTATGTTTGTTTCCTTTTTTAGGGACTATATCTACGTTGGCTAGCCACTCGGGGTACTTTACCTCCCGAATAGATCCTATTTTGAGGAGTTCGATTATCTGTTGCGATGCCTATTTAGCCGCCTACTTATCTGTGTTGCTCGATTTCTTCGAGGCCAATGGCTCGGGTACCGACACCATTTCCTCGATAGAAAACATTTCTTTTGCAGTATGTTGCTCTCCGTAGACTGTTTTCACTCCTTCCTGTAACAGGAACTTTATCATTTGGTGAAGAGTTGAAGGCACTTCCCTCATGCTGTGTATCCATGGTCTCCCAAGGAGTGTGTTGTACCTCATGTCACCTTCGATCACATGGAACTTCGTATTTTGTATGGTCCCGACTACGTTTACTGGCAAGGTGATTTCTCCCTTTGTTGTTTCGCTCGCCATGTTGAAGCCATTCAGGACCCGGGACAGAGGTACGATCTAACCTTGCAGGCCGAGTTGTTCCACGATCCTCGATCTAATTATATTTGCTGAGCTACCTGGATCCACTAAAACATGTTTAATTTGAATTTTATTTAAAAGGATAGATATTACCAGGGCATCGTTGTGAGGTTGAGATATGCCTTCTGCTTCCCCGTCATAAAACGATAAGACGTCCTCGGGCATATAGCTCTGAGTCTGTCTTTTTCTTGTAATTAACACCTTGGTGCATTTGAATACAGGTCGTTGAGGGACATCGACTCCTCTTGTTCTTTAAAGGTAGAAATTAGGGATTTTGGGGGAATTGGGAATTTTACAAATGAGGGAATTTAGACCTTGATTTGGGGTCGGATTCCAAAACTAATTGTATATCCGGTCTGGGGGGTGAATGGGTAATCGGGTTTTGGTCCGCCAATGATCTTGTGGATTACGTGCTGTGGTTCTTCTTACTCATTTTTCTTTGCATCTCTTTCTCGGAGGTGATTCTTAGCCTGATCACGTAGGAATTCTCGAAGGTGGACCTTGTTGAACAAACGAGCCACTTCTTTCCTTAGCTGTCTGCAGTCTTCTGTTCGATGACCATGTGTGCCATGATACTTGCACATCAAATTCGGGTTCCTTTGAGAAGGATCGGTCTTTATTGGCTTGGGCCACTTGGTGTCTTTGATTCTCCCAGTAGCTGAGACAATCCCCGACGCATCTATGCTGAAATTGTATTCTGATAATGGGGGAGCCTCTGCGAGGTCGGAATGTTTATCAAAACCGCTCTTACTCATGAGTCCCTGAGAACTTCGACCTCGATCATTTCTCTGATCGTTCCGAAGGGGGTTACGGCTTGGGCCGTTGTTTCTTCGTTCGGCATATGGCTGGTATCATTCTTTGTATAATCTCAATTCCCGGTCTATGTCCCTCGGGGGCTTGGCTGCGAATCTGCTAGGATGAACTGAACCCGAGGGAGCTCCCAACTGGTCGTCCTCAACCCTGATCTTTGACTGATAATGATTGTGAACATCCGACTATGTCACAGCTGGGTATTCGATCAAGTTGTACTTCAATTGTCGAGAGGCGATCTAGCTCCTTTCATTCAGACCCTGCATAAAGGCCTGTACTGCCCAGTCATCGGAGACCGGTGGTAATTCCATTCCTTCCATCTAAAACTAGGACACGAACTCCCTTAACATCTCATCGTTCCTTTGCTTTATTTTGAAGACGTCCAATTTTCTCATGCCCACCTTTATGGCCCGGCGTGTGCTTTCACAAAGGCATCTTCTAGCATAGCAAATGAATCAATAGAGTTAGGATCTACGTTGTGATACCAAATCATGGCTCCCTTTGATAGTATTTTTCCGAATTTCTTCAACAACACTGACTCGATTTCCTCGTCATTCAAGTCATTTCTTTAATCCCACAAGTGCATGAAGTTATGTGTTCGTTAGGGTTAGTTGTCCCGTTATATTTTGGTATATCGGGCATGCGAAACTTCTTGGGAATGGAATTGGAGCCGCACTTGGGGGGAAAGGTTTTTGTATGAACTTTTTGGCGTCTAGACCTTTCAAAACTGAAGGTGCCCCCGGTATCTGGTCTACCCGGGAGTTATAAGTTTCCACCTTCTTATCATTGTCTTCTATCTTCTTTTCTCCTGACTCGATCCTTTTAGTCAGTTCCTCGAGCATTTTCATAATTGTGGAGTTAGTCCCCGAGCCACTTTTATCGGGCCTCTCTAGTGCCGGTTCCGCACGCCGAGTGTTTAGTGGTTCGGCTGTGTTCGGGGTTCTATTCTGACTCTAGAGTTGAGCGATGACTATTTGCTGAGCTTGCAACATCTCGAATATCACTTGGAGACTGACTCCTCCTTCTTCCATTCCTTGTGTTCTTTGACCCCCGGGCCGGGCTTTTCTACGTATATCTACTTCGGGGTCCGCGCCTAGATCTGCATTCAAAGCAATGTGCGAACTAACATCAACAGGTTCCACATTTGGCACTTCCCTGGGTTTATCGATGGTACACTGACTCCTGTATTGCTGTTCTCTCTAAGTCCTTCGTTGTCGTGAATGGGTGCGTTTTGTGAGCTAGATATGTTTCTGCCTGAAAATCAACAAATCTTGACAAGAAAAAGTGTAAAAACAATGTGTGTAACGAGAATCAGTGAAGAAATAATCACTATTATCTTTAGCCCTACGGTGGGCGCCAAACTGTTTACCTCGAAAATACGAGTAATAATTAAATTTGTTTAGTGATTTTAAAAATATGTGATTTAGTTCAATACCAATTAGTAATCAAGAAATATGAAGTAGAAATGAAAGATATGAGTGAATCAAACCAATGCTATTTAGCAGCAGTGACCTCGAGGTAGCTCAGGGTAGTAAGAACAATTAAATAATAAAATAAAGCAAGAACAATGGAGCTAAAGGACAATGCTGATGAACAGTAGGCAAAAAGGCAAAGCGTATATTTTTTCTCAGTGATGATAAGATGTCTTACAAATGATTGGGGTCCTCTTTATATAATAGGGGAGCCCTAAATAAAGAATATTTCCATTTACAGTAAGGAATATTCTTGGTACAGCTTCTAACTGCCTAGTAAGGAATAGTACAATCATATTCCGGGATTTGCGCCATGACTTTGGGGACGTGGCAGGAATCTAACTCGTTCTGGTACAAATCCATATCAGTACTATTTCGGGGTCAAACACACTCGACCTCGGTATGCATCGCGCTTCGCCTTC
Source organism: Nicotiana sylvestris (assembly GCF_000393655.2). Classification (NCBI taxonomy): domain Eukaryota; kingdom Viridiplantae; phylum Streptophyta; class Magnoliopsida; order Solanales; family Solanaceae; genus Nicotiana; species Nicotiana sylvestris. The sequence goes on along the minus strand of NC_091057.1, from coordinate 90,749,281 downwards.
GAACTCGGGACTGATCCTTCGAGCTCGAACTTGATCTTACCCGGACTCGGACTCAGGACGGGCCCTCAAACCTTTAACGCGGAGGCATACGATTTTGATCGTATACATTCTTCCCATTCATTTATTATATTTTAAAAAAAACTGTGTTATAGAAGAATAAACTATTCTTCCCATTCATTTATTATATTTTAAAAAAAACTGTATTATAGAAGAAGAAACTGTTGCCTTGAAACGTTGCTTCGGTTCTTTTACTGGACAATCCAAACGTTGCTTCATATAAAAACCCGAATAAAACAAATGTCCCTTCCTCAAATATCTCCTCTAATCCAGACATAACTGTACTCCACCCAAAATATACGACAAGGAAAATTCAACAAGGCAAATTCGGAGCCACTGGTGGCAGACTTCCAATTCTGATTCAGTGTCGAAATCACTATTACAAGTTGTATCACTATTTTTTCCATCTTCAGGTTGTTAAAACCAATATGTATACTGGATATATTTTTGGAGATCAATATCGGCAAATTATGCAGTTAATCAAGGAGTTGAAAGACATAAATTAGCTTTGATAAAGTCAGTTCCTTTAATCGTTGTGTACCTATTTTATTGTAATGCTACATGTTTCTTTATGCGATCTGCCCAGATTTTGTTATGATAAGGTAAATTATCCTAATCCATTTCGATAATAAATTTGCTCAAATATATTTTCTTTCTGCACGCTTTTTACACGTGTTATTGTTTGGATTAAGATGGAATGTGGAAAGGCTAACCTTACGGGCTTAATTTTTCTTAATGTTAGTGTCGATTCTTCTATTCCTAACTGTTTATTTTTATTCTATAATTAATTTGAATAATATTACTGTCAACCCAATCTTAATACATTCATTAGATAATACGGATTTATGTAATACATAGAGTTTGTTGCTTTGATAATTTGGATTGGCCGACCTAGTAATTATTTGCAATCAAGTTTACAACCAACTAACCAAGTATTTGTTACCAAAGAACTAGAAAATATATGTGATTCTTTTTTTGGATTTATTTTATTTTGTACAAGGTGTATCTTTCTCTTATAGATTTTTTCTCGTACATGCATATTTGGTTCTTCAATTTTTTTTTTTTTTTGACATTTCAAATAAGTTTTAGATTAACTTCTTCTTCTTTTTATTTTTATTTTTTTAGTTTTAGAATAACTATAGAGTGTTATAGTATAGGTGTTTGAACTAATTATGTATATATATATCATCTCAAACCGCGCAAAGCGCGGATTAATTCTCTAGTCCTAGATAACTAGTTAATCTCTGTATTAAACTCCAAATAACTATGGTGATAAATTATACAAAAATATATATTTTGTTCCAAATTAAATAAAAGGTGGGACAAATAATACGTATACGATTTAATACATTTACTAGCAACACATGGAATTTTATATCGAGATTAATTCTACCAATACCTCCAATCAAACGGCCTCTTGGATTAACTGTGAGAGAGCGAGGGTGGAAAATGGAGAAAGTGTTGACGTGGTCTTGTTATAGTTTTAAAATCTATGTAATATAATATTGGGAAAATTTCATATTAAAATAACTGGGTTGTCTCCTTTTCAACTTTATAGCCCATATTTTAATCTACAATTGAGTAGCCTGAAAATAAGAGGCCCATATCCGAAAAAGGAGTGTTATTTCCATTTTGTGGGAGTCAGAAGCGGGATTTTGTATCTTTCAGGAGGATTTTCTCTCATTCTTTCCATTCTTCTTCCCCAAAACTACAAAAACGAGATCTTGCGGTCAATGCAGCTCCAAAAACCCTAGAAATTCTTCTTCATCTCGAATTAACAACAAATCAAACACGAAAAGTGAAATTTTTTTGTTGCAAATCAGCGCAATTTTCATTTTTGCTGCAATTTTCATTTCAACTTTTTGTTCGATGGAGCTTTTTCCAGTTTACGTTCTTCATAGTGGTAAATGAGAAGAAACACAAGTTTATCAATTTCGTTAGCGATTGTGTAATAATCGAGTCGACATTAAGCTACAACAATTTAGTTGCAGCTATTTCGGAACAGATTAGGATCGATAGTGAGTTAAACACAATAGAGATTAACTTTCTCCCAGATGATGGTTTGCCACCGATTCTGATTTACAACGATGTAGGTGTTAAGGTGTATATAGAATTAAAGAAGAAAAACTTGAATTTCACTGAATACCCCTTGTTTGTGACACAAGTTCCAGTTGTTTGGTTGCTACAAGTTCCAATTCTATAGATGTATCCACAATTGATAGCACTGAGATTATGCATGATATCGAATTGATTGAAAACACGAAACTTAGTGAAAACACGGTTATAATAGTTAATATGTTGAACGAATTTGTTGAGGAGGATCAAGTTTATAAAGATCAAGAGATAGTTATGAATGTGATGAAGAACTTAGCTGTACGCGAGAGGTTCCAATTCAAGGTGAAGAGATCAAGCGCAACAAGGTATGTCAATAATTGTATATTCTATTATATATATGTATAAAGTAGTATATATTTGTAAATAGGTATTAAAATTAGTATATATCTAGTTATGTTTTTGTATATGTAATGACCCGACCCGTCGTTTTAAGAATGAGCATCTTGTTCAACGGCTTAAGATCTTGAGAAGCTTCGTAATATGCATTATGACCCGCATGTATGGTCAAGTTTGGTTTTCGTAAGATTTAGAGTTAAATTTAAAGAAAAAAAACAAATTCTCATTTTGAATCTCAAATGGAAAGAGTTGACCAGAGAATTTACTTTTGAGAAAACGACCTCGAAATTGATTTTTAATGATGCCAATAGCTTCGTATGGGGATTTTAGACTTAGACATGTGTTCAGATTTGAATTTAGAAGTCTGTAGGACAATTCGGCGCATTTTGGCAAAATAAGAAAGTTGACGTGTTCTAATTATATTATTTTATGTGCGGAAGGGGTCTATTAACATGGTGGATACCAATTGGATATGATAATAAGTGTACAAGTCATATTATAAGATATATGGGGTCTAAGGAATGTCCTAAGACTAAACCAAGTTGGAAAATTTCATAATAGACTAAACGTTTAAGAGAATGCGCACAAGACCCTAATTTGGACGAGCATATATACATGTATATAAAGTGTTATGTGATTCACAACCTATAAAATTAAAGATCTCTGAGTCTAGTTTCCAACGCTTTAAACCATTCGTCATTTGGACATTCCTACACAAAGTTATGACCAAATTACCAAAAGCTGAAAAAATGCGATTTTGCGGTCAAATGTGCGATCGCAAAATAACTGTGTGAACCGCAAAATCATTCTGTGATCGCAAAATGGTCGCAGAATGAAGCAGAACAGCCCAGTTCTGGGCACCGAGTTTTGCGACGCATCTGTAGCCCGCATACCCATTATGCGATGGATTATGCGATCGCATTCCTGATTTCGGAGGGTTAATTTTCCTATTTTCATAACCCGACCCCATTTTGATAAATAGGCTTTGGGGTTTATTTTGGATCATTTTTGAGCAAAAATCTGATGCTTTAGAGTGAGAGAGGGAGCCCTAGAGTGAGAAAGTGATCTTCATCAAATCATTCTTCAATTCTTACTTAAATCTTTGAAGATTAACAAGGAATTATCACAAGATCTTCATCAAAGAGGTAAGGTTCTATACCCTAGTTTTCCATTTTGTTTTTGGATGCTTTTTGAGCAAGAATTCACGGGAAATTTGAGATAAGTTACTTGTGGTTATTGTTAGTCAATCATATGGGATTATTATCAAATATTCCGACTAGATTACTCATTTTTGGGTTGAAAATGGTAGAATCTTCTAAGACTTTAATTGAAAATTTGAGGATCGAGTTGATGTCGGAATTTGGCAAAATTGATATGGTTGGATTCATGGTTGGATGGGGGTTCATATTTCGTGATTTTTGTCGAGTTCCGAGATGCGGGTCCGACGGGATTTTTGGACATTTCTATTTTCTTGTCTTAGCTTTGATTTCATTAGCTAAGTTAGTTGTTTGTAGTTATATTTACGTTATGTAATTGATTTGACTAGATTTGGGACACCCAGATTTGGATACTCATGGCAAGAGCGTGATTTCAGATTTGATTTGAGCTTGGTTCGAGATAAGTATCTTGCCTAACCTTGTGTGGGGGACTTCCCCTTCGGATTTGAGTCTTTTGTGTTGATTGTAGTTCGTGTACGCGAGGTGACGAGTGCGTACTCGGACTTAATTGTGGAGAATTGGAATTTTAGGGTTCTTAGGTTCTTATATTCACTAGGGATGGAGTTATTCTTGATATGACCTAGTTCCTACTTATTAGTTTCGTCTCTACATGCTCAATTGAAATTAATTGTTTCACGATTCACTCTTATTACCTAATTGACTCCTATTTGACTTAACTAAAGAGTTTTGCCTCTCTTATTGTCATGTTATATTTTTATAACTACTTGACTCGTGTTGATTTTCTTATTATTGACTTGTATATTGTGGGATCGTTGCTACATATTAGTTTTCCCGTTGTTTAATTGTTCCCTTTATGCCAGTATTCTTTTATGTGGTTATTTCTTTGAGCTGGTTCTACCATTTTCTCGTGATTTACAGCCCTTGAGTTGATTTACTTGTCTTACCTTGTGTTATTGTCATTTGTTGTTGTTATATGTATTGCGGTGATGTTTGATCCTTCTGTTGTGATGTAACTGTTGATTTTGTTGGTTACGTTGTGTATATATTTGGGACTACGGATGTGAGATTCCGGTAGATCCCCCTTTTCTGTTTATTTGGGACTACGGATGTGGGATTCCGGTAGATCCCCCTGCACAGTTATATGGAACTACGAGAATGCACCCGGTAGATTCCCCTAGTACTGGGTATTTACATTTTGGACTACGGATTGGGATTCTGGTAGATCCCTGTACATTATGAGTTGGACTACGGGACTGCACCCGGTACATCCACTGGATATTTTTATTTGGGGAATACAGGACGGTATCCTGGGAGATCCCCAGTTGTTATCTCTGTGCTGAGCTCTTCTCCTTCCGTGATTATTTTGTCTCCGTTGTAATTGTTGTTATCAATTCAAGTGTTTTAACGGTTTAGATTCCTTTACGGTTGTGATCCTGTGTTGGAATCCATAATGTTTACAATACCTTGCCTTATTTTTATATATATTTCAATACTTCAAATTTCAACAATTGTTACGTTTTTAACCCAATTAACTTCTCAATTAAATTTTCCTTAAAACGTTTGAGGTTATATTTTACTTAAAAAGGAATTTCTACTAAGTTAATTTATTAAATCCCTTATTAAAGGTGATAATCATCCGATATTGTATTTTAATGAAAATGGTACCTTCTTTATTCAAATGATTTCTAATAATAACTTCGTCTTTTCTTGTTGAGTTCCTAGTTGGTTTATAAACTGTAATCTACTTTATGTTAGGTAAATTAGTCTCCTTGAACATCTTAATTGCATTGGTTATGGACCCTATGTATTTAGTAGCATGAGAATGTCGTTGCGCAAAGTGAGATAGAAATATGTGGGCACAAGGTGTCGGGTGTGCTAAAGGTTTGGTAGTTGAGGTTATGATATGAGACATTGATTTTGAGATGGCTGGAGTTGTGCATCAAAAATGATATGATTTATTGAGTTGCCATCGCCTTTCTTATTTGAGTACATTTTTCTTATCCGTGTCCCAGTTATGTTGGTGTTAATTTACTTGGTTATCTTCATTTCTATCTGTGTTTTCCCTTTATTGTTCTACTGTTTGTGGTTGAGTTTCTCCCTGCTGTTGATATTACCTTGTTATCGTATTTTGATAGTTTATCGTTATATCTTGTTCAGTTTATTTGACCAGTATGTGCCTTGACTGTTCCTCGTCACTACTCTATCGAGGTTAGTCTTGATACTTACTGGGCACCGCTGTGGTGTGCTCATACTACACTTATGTACATTTTTGTGTACAGATACAGGTATTTGATTGATAGTAGCTGTGCGGGTCGTTGAGGTGGAGACTCAAGGTAAACCTGCTGTTGCGTTCGCAGGCCTCGGAGTCACCTTTCTATTTTATATTCACACCGTTGTACTTATTTCCATATGATTGTGTTTAGAAGTTGTAGCGAAACTCTGTAGAGCTTATGACTTGTACTACCGGTTTTGATAATTGTAATTGTTCAGAGTTATGTAATTTGAAGTTAGTGAATATCAATGTTAATTTTGTAAATGTTAGGCTTACCTAGTTTAGAGACTAGGTGCCATCACGACTCCTTCGGAGGTATTTTGGGTCGTGACAGTATACCAGTGCATTTAAAAGTTGAATGATCTTTAATCCTAGGTATAACCTTATGTGTGTGGATGAAAATTGTGCTTGGAGTTTCAAATCTTCTGCCGTTTTCAAGGCAAACATATTCAAAGTGAGAAGTTACAATAATAATCACACATGCGGCTTTGGTGAAAGATACTTAACACAATGTCAAGCTACTTCAGGTGTAATTGCTAGTATAGTCAAGGACAAGTATGTTAATTCAAAAAAAGTTTACACCTCAAATGATATAATAGAGGACATACAAAAGAAACACGGGATTGAAGTGAGCTACATGAAAGCATGTAGAGCTAAAGAGATACCAATGGCAATGATAAGAGAGAGTCCGATTGATTCATATAAGGAGTTGCCGAAGTATTTTTATATGTTGGAGCATACAAATCCAGGAACGGTTATAAAGTTGCACAAATCAGAAGATGTATGCTTTCTTTATGCATATGTTTCGCTATATGCATCTATCAAGGGCTGGGAGCATTGCAGACCGATAATGGTTGTTGACGGAAGTTTCCTTAAAACAGCATATAAGGGTACCATATTGACTGCTTGCACACAGGATGAGGCTGGTGAGTTGACTGCATCTACCTTGTTTCTGCAGTTTGTATAATGTTGTAGTTTCATGTATAAAAGTGTATAGGATTCACAACTGCTGTTTTTATAAAATTTGCAGTTGGTATAAAGTTGTATAATTGTGTATAACTGTGTATAAGATTTGTATAATTGTTTGAATCCTAATATCTATTTTGTATAAACAGGAAAAATCCTTCCACTTGTATATGCAATTGTAGATTCAGAGAATAACAAATCTTGGGAGTGGTTCTTTGTCCAGATAAAGGGTACTTTTGGTGTTAGGGAAGGGATGTGTATAGTTTTAGATAGAAACAAAAGCATCTTCAATGCCACAAAAGCTGTGTACCCAAAAGTACCACATTGTATTTGCATGTTTCACTTGTGGAAGAATGTAAAGCACACATTCAAGAAACATCACAAACAATTGAAGGATATCTTCTTTACTTTGGCTTGAGCTTACACGATAGAGAGGTTTGAGTATCATATGACAGAGATGTACAAAATTGATTCGAGGGTACAACCTTACTTGTTCGAAATTGGCTACGAAAGGTGGTCTAGGGCAGATTCCAAAGTGAAAAGGCCGATAGTAATGACTTCCAATATTGCAGAATCAATTAATGCAGCAAACAAGGATGCTAGAGAGTTACCAGTAATGCGATTGTTGGAGTACATGACAAATTTGCTACAATAGTGGAACAACAAAAATAGAAAAAGTGCAATGGAGACATACATAGAGCTTGGCAAAAAGTACGACAAACTCATTCGGGAATATCTGATTGCATAAGAGCAAATGATGGTAAAATGAATTAAATATAATGATGCTTGGCACTGTTGACTTGCATTTTACTGCTTGTATAAGGATGTATAACTCTATATAATAATGTATAATGTTCTTTAACTTTTTTTTAAAAAAAAAACTTTTGCAGGTGAGGCCTGCTATGGAGCAATTATATACTGTGTTTGAAGGGGTAAGGTGAAACATAGTGTGCCTTGAAGAGGGAACATACAGTTGCGGAAAATTTCAAATGGATGAACTTCTATGTCTGCATTCTTGGGCGGTTTTGAAGAACTAGCAGCTAAAACCTGGCTAGTATTGCTCTTTTTACTACAAGAAGGATAAACTCCTTAGAACTTATGAATTTCCAGTGAATTCGATGCCATATGAGAGTTTATGGGTAATCCCAACAGAGGTGCTAGAAGATGTAGTCCTACCACCTAAAGGGAGAAGGAATGCAAGAAGGCCAAGAAAGGAAAGACTCAAACCTGCTTCAGAGAAAGAGTCTAAGAGGGCGTTTTCATGTTCTGTGTGTGGACAAGGAGGTCACAATAGAAAAACATATAGGAATCGACCAAAATAAATAGTTGGAAATATAACACTTCCTATTATATTTGTTGTCATGTTGAGTAGTTAAGTTTCACAAACAATAAAGTTACAAATGTTGAGTAGTTAAGTTTCACAACCAATTGAGATGTTTCATTATACATGTTTTGATTATCCAATAATAGTGTTTTGCAGTTTTTAACGGTGCTAAATATATTGATAGATTGTACAAATACAAAACAGAACTGCAAACAATCAATGATATTATATGTATACAGATGTATAAATGAGAGTATAAGTTTGTATAAATTTGTATAACTATGTATATTATTGTATACATATGTTTAAACCCTGCTACATTAACAAAACTGCAACCATAATGAAAATATATACTTTGTTAAAGGAAAAAGCAACTGAAATATTCATTAAAATATAATTCATTCACAGCCACAATGTGTAATGACTACCACTAATTAAGCAAAAATAAAAATATTTATAATATCCTTTAAGGTTATCTCACAAGTAGCATAATAGTACTTAGACAAAACTAGGCAACAACTCCTGATGCATAGCAAAACTACAGTAAAATGGAAAAAACAGAACTACTTTCTCGGTCGTCCCCTCTTCCTCTTCCTGAAAAGTCTCCCTGTGATTTCATCACCACTAATTGCACCGGACTGTTGTTTTTTCCTTCTATAATCCCACAACAGAGATCCTCACCTGGTGCGAAGTATCTCAATGTCAAAATTATCTTTTCAAATTTCCTTACTAAGGATGAAATACTCAGCAAAGCCAGCAACAAAAGCACCACAATCACTATATTTAAAAAAAAACAAATCAGATTCAAATAGGTACACTAATAGTAAAATAGTAAAACAATTGAGATTAACCTACCATTTGATCCATTGGAGCACATTATTAACCAGATTAATCTGCAAAGCATCAGAATGGGATTTATCAGTATATGCACCATTGTTCCAATCAATGCCCTTCTTCTCGACATAAAAATTAGAACTCTTCAAGAAGTAAGGTATCCGAATTGCATAAGGTAATGCAGCATTCAAAGCAAGTCTATCATTAATAGCTCTACGGTTAGAGTCATAGATGTGGATGCACCTATCTATGAACGTAAACAACCCCAAAACCCAATGGCCCAATTTTGCTCTTCCGCACTTCACATAGATAGGGAATAAGACGTGGTTAACAGTGTGCCATGGTACATTTGCATCACAATAATATCTTCTAATGTACTCTTCTATCTCATGCCCTTCAGGAATCACTGAAGGATCTTGATTCACTTTGAAATATTTATACAGGGAGTTGATTTTGTTACCAAAGGCAAAGTCAGTTATAGTAAACCGCATGGCAATATTCGGCCCATATTTTCCCCTCTTGCTCAAATAATAAAAGAGGACATCAAGTTCTTAGACAAGAAATAAAATAGAACAACCATCACTGCCAGATATTTTAAATAGAGAAATTTTGACACTATTATATAGAGGTATACATATTTATACAAGGTTATGCAATCTTATACAATCTTATACTGTGATTATATAAAGCTCTGTATACACTATGGGGGTCTCAAACAATAAAGATATGCAACAAATAAAAAAAAGCATCAGAACAGAAAGTTATTAAATACTGTGTCAATCAAAGGTCGACCACAGTATGCAAGTGAGTGGAACCAATCCTTCGTGGTCACATGACACGAGCCAAAAGTAAAAGCTTCTGCAAGATTATTTACTTCATCGGTATATATATTTGCACTTCAAATCGCAAAAAATAAAAAGTAATCAGAACTACCTTCATTGACAAGTATAAAATCAGAACATGAAAGATTAAAGAAAATGAAGATACCTTCGCCTCGTATCCATCCCATTATCAACAAACGCGCAAAACTCTTTAGCCAATGGCGACAATGGAACAAAATCATCAATTTCAATCGTGAAAGGATGCTTGATATAAAAAATGAGCTTGTGCGCCGATCCTGTTGCCCCTGAATCAAAAACTGGCAAATATGGAAATTTGGCATATTTTCCTGGTATTTTCTGTCGAACTGACTGTTCAAGAGAAATGTAATCATCTTCTATGTCTATGATGGATGGTTTGTGAAGAACAATTTGGGACATCTGTAGCACAACTAAATCTTCATCACCAGTGTCATCCCAAAATGTGTCACCCTTGACATCACCTGCTGCCCCTTAGACAGAGAAAACCAATAATAAAAAACTTTCAAAATGAAGAAAAGAAAAATCAAACAAAAAAAGATAAAATGCAGAACACCATGATCAACACCATCAATAACTCCCTCGTCAGATAGCACGTTATCTTGATTCACTTGATCGACAAAGTCAGGAACAACATCATATTAATAGCCATCAAATTCACCGAGACCAGATGTATTGTCATCAGACACGTGCTGACGAATCTAATAAAAAACAATAGAAAGAGAAGGCATAATTGTTGAGTGATGATTCAGAGAAGGCATAACAGTTGAGTGATTTGATTTTATCAGTAAAAAATTACCTTAGAATCAATAACATCCTCCCTCGTTTGCTTGGTTTCCTTCATATATTGTTGAGTGTCGTAAATGTATCAGTCAACTACAACAAATAAAAACAAAAAAAACAAATGTAAATCAACAACCATGTTTATAACCAAAAAACCATGTATATACAAAAAATACCGATAAAATAAAGAAAAGCTAAAGCTCCAGTACCTTTCCAATAGCACTCCTCAACTTCTCAACTTCAACATTCAACAGATCAATGCGCACCAAAGGATCATAACTCGGGTTAGGCTGTCGATCCATATTCTGAGGAAAAGGTCGTTTAGACTGTTGCTCCGTATTTTGAGGATAAGGTCGTTAGACTGTTGCTCCATATTCTGAAGACAAAGTGGAGATGCAGTGACAGAATCATCAGTGTGAAAGGCAGGCACCTCCCCTGATGCAACATCATCGGCATTAACTTCAAAAAGCATGTCGATATTCAGAGTTGACATCTCTTCACGAGTAGGGGAAATGTTCCTATAGTTCAACTACAAGAATAAAAACTGGATTACAATAGTAGAAAAAGGAAATTATGACATATTCATAAATATACATACTTACAGAAAAACTGAAATCATATATGAAGAAGTATTATAATACAAAATATTTACCTTGTCGATACTAGACATGATCACCCCGCCAGTCAAATCCCATATGTTGGAGTTTCAGTGACTTTCCAATTAAGAATGCGTGGCACATTTGTGCCAAAGCGAATAGCTAGATGCTTGTCAACCATAGAGCAACACTAAAAAATCCATATTCGTAATGCAAGTGGGAAACCTCCAAGCCTATACATTGTCAAATAGTCATACTGTCTATCCCTCATTGTCTTTAAAATATCTTCAAATGACTTTTTTCCCCAAGCATACGTCTGATATTGACCACTTTCAATGATATCAAAATCATCTTTATTGATACCATGATTATTGGCATCTGAGTATATGAAATGATGCACAAACACCATCAAGGCCATCTTGAATGCATCTTCGTCCGACTTTCAGTCCTTTTTCTTGAAGCGATCAAGAAGCTGCCCCCTCGTTATAGCCTTTTTTCCATCTCCTGGAAAATACTCTTTTAGCAACCTATTGACATCTGGTTTGTCATAGAAAGTGGCGTCGTTTTCTACACACTTCAAACAAGTGATAACAACAAGCTCTCCAATGCCAAAACATAGCAAACAACCATTAAATTTCACCCACAACTCCCTTTCCCGTCCTGGGACGACTTCCCTCAATATTATACAATGAATAAGTTGATTTTGAATTTTAAATTGAGGGAGCTCCAAGAAGTACCCAAAAAACTAAAACGAAACATTTGAAGTTGCGTGTCAGTCAAACATTGCTTCAAAATGCTCACAATATCTGTCTCAATATGGGAACTAATCCTGTTGTGGAAATGATCAACTGGTTGTATATAGAAGTCCCCAACCTTGCATATGAAAAAATAACAAGAAATAGATCAGAAACAAAAACTATACTAAAACATTTTATAAACATGTATAAATCAGTGTAGCAGTACTTGTATATAGATGTATAAACAGCTGTATAACTTTGTATGAAATTGTATAAGCATGTATAAAATTAATAGCAACACAGGGAATACCTTCAGCTTAGCTTTTCTCTCATTCAATTTGCAGCGAATAACAAATCTTTGTTCTTTTGATATGTAATCAAGACCACTCTCACCATCGTCCTTGATCTTTCTCCTTTTTGGTTTAACATTGGGGCCTACATCATCTTCATTAACCAAATCAACTTTCAGCTTTTCTTTTGATTTTTCAGGTCTGCCACATTTCTTACTCCTTATTCTAACAATATTAACCGGAGTAGGAGTATTACTCATTTGTGAACGAGTCATTCGACTGCTCTCTTGTTGCATTTGTAGGAGCAGGAGACTCAAAATCATCATCATCGGGAGCCTGGACATGCGTATTCGCTTCAGAAGCAGGGGTTGAGGCAAGTCCCTCGATGATTTAACTGGAGTGGGAGTATTCCTCGTTTGCGAACGAGTCATTCAACTGCTCTCTTGTTGCGAGTTTTTAGGAGGAGCAGGAGACTCAAAATCATCATCATCTGGGGCCTGGACATGCACATTAGCTTCAGAATCAGGGCTTGAGGGCAAGTCCCTCAATCTTTTCGCATAATCGAACTTAACGCCTTTTCCAGCAACTTTCATTTTGCTTTTAGAAGTAGGTATTTTTGAACGCATTGTCCACAATAAAACAAACAAACAAAGCTTTAACAAAAGTGAAGACAAGTGAAGGAATACACAAAAATCAAACCAAAAATAAAGGCCATGAACACAAAGCAGATGCCAATTTTTCCAAATTGTAACAAAACTAAAAAAAAAAAATTCTACCCTAAAAGTCGAAATAACAAAGCATGCAAACTGAAACATCAAGTTTAAGCCCAGAACGAAGATAGAAGGAACACAAAATCAAACGAAAAATACAACAACATTGTAAAGAAAATAGGCATAATCAGAAAAGCAAAAAAAAATTAAAAATAAACAAAATTCAAAACCAAAACTGTGGTAAAAGCATAAAATGAAACGAAAATTACCTGAAAATAAAAGTGAAAGCTCGAAAAAGTACTTGAACCCAACAAAGGAGGTCGGTTACCTTCGTCTCTGAGAAAAGCGCGAGGAAGAGAGAGAAAAAAAAATAGAGAAATTGAAATTTAAAATATTAAAACCGTTGTTTTAAGTTGTGGGCTACCGAGTGAAAACTAAATTTCATAACATATACAACCTGGGCTAAACCAGGCAAGGGCTTCAAATGTGGGCTATTTTCAAATGGGCTGTATGACCCAAGTGATATATGATGTAATTTCTTCTATAATATTTTCCATGTTCAAGTAGCACATTAGGTATAAATATTTTTTAAAAGTGATGTCTGGAAACATCAAAAGCTAAAAGCTTAATCGTAAGTTTATTGACTTTTTAAGGGATAATTTATCATTTTGGTTTGGAACCTCTATACAAATATTCTGATTTTACTATATTATATTCTTTTAGAAACAAAAAACCTCCTCACGGCGGAGAAGAATTTGGCTTGGATACCTACTCGTATGTTAAAAGGAAAAATAACACTGTATAGTGTATACGCCAAAATTTGCCCTGAGGAAATTTAGTATAAAGCAACATTGAGAAAAGAATTGGTTGAGGTCGACTAGGAAGCACCAAGGTTCGTGATTGAGGAGCTAATCATGGCCGAGGTCGACTTCTGTGTCAATAGCTACAATGGTCATTATTTAAAATAAGATATTAAAAAGAATATTCCCTTGGATATTCCCTTCACTTGTACTATTAGGGTTTTTAGGGATATTTCTTGTATAAATAGAAAAAGAGGTAAGGGGATAAGACAGGTAATAATCATTAGATAAGAACACTTTTTGAGAAGAAGACTCTCTCTAACAAAGATACAAACTCTATCTTTTTATTAAGATCCATCATCTATTATTTCATACTTTTCCATCAGATCCAAGAATAGTTCCAATATTATAGTATTTGTCTGTCATTCATCACTGTCAGAAAGAAGAATCATCCACCTCATTCAATATTGGGTGAATCATTCTCCTTATTTACATAAATGCTATTTACTACTATTTATTGCTTGATGTTCCTCTATTATTGCTCAAATCTTTCGGAATATTAAATGCGCACTATTTTCAGTCCCCCACCAACATTATCCCACGTTATTTACGCTAACTAGTTCTAAATCTTGAGATATTATCATTAACAGATTTAACCCTTTATTACATAAGATTTAATAGTTTAACCGGAAGTTTATATTTCTTGGTCAAACAATTTGGTTCCGTCTGTGGGGATTTCCTAGTTAAATTTTTAGTTTCCTCTAGATCTACAACTAGCACAGATTGCAAAAAAAAAAAAAAAATAGAAACAAAATTCCTTTTCCTTGTGGGAACAGATTTGATATGGCAGGTGACGGAGAAGAAAGAACGAGGGTAATATGCGACCTCATCACCAACCTCTTGAACACCATCAATGAGGTTTCCGAAATAGAAGGCGAGGATATAACGCCTAATGCCTCTCCCAGGCGAGGAGGGTCACCTCCCCCTCATGGCAGTATCGCAACATCTCGAGGTAAAGAAGCTTCCACGTCCGTGATGGAAGAGACGCCGCCAAAAATAAAAAACTCATCGAGGCTTGGCTAGTGAACGCACTAATCGATATCCTCCACAAGCCTGCCAAAGATACAGTTAGAGAAAATGCAAGGACCTGCGTTACACCAGCAACAATCGAGCAGCATGGCCCATTCCCTCCTCCGATAACACGTATTACTCACAACATCATTAATAGTGCAGGTGAAGACACCCTCACAACCATTTGAAAAAGATGGAAGAAATGGAGAACAAGAACAAAGCACTTCAGGACCAAATGAAAGAACACCAAGAAAGGGCCGACAAGATACCATACGCCCCCAAAAGCTCCTGCCGAAGAGAGATGCTGGTCGGTTCGTCGAGCAACCATATAGTGACGAAGCTGCTCCGTATGCCATAACAAAGAGCTTTAAAATTCCGCCCTACCTGAGAATATATTATGGCACGACCGACCCTGAAGACCATGTACCTCACTATATCACCGCAATGAAAGACATTGACCTCGCCAAGGAGCAAGTATCCTCCATTTTGTTGAAAAACTTCGGCGAGACCCTCATAGGAGGAGCATTAACATGGTATTCACAACTGCCCACGCGTTCAATTGAAACATTCGAAGAGATGGCCGACAAGTTTGTAATGGTCCACGCTGGGGTCAAAAAGGCAGAGGCAAGAGTGAACGATATATTCGCTATCAAACAATCGCCCCGAGAAGGATTGAGGGACTACCTTGCCCGATTCAACTAAGTAAGAATGACCTTACCAAATGTATCGGAAGGAATGGCCGTCACAGCTTTTCAAAATGGGCTGAGCAAGAACGATTCAAGGGCGACCATAAAGTTATTAAGTTGTCTTATGATATATCCTCCAACTACTTGGGATGAAATACATAACGCCTACTGTGACGAGGTTCGAGCAGACGAGGATGACCTGAATGGGCCAACTCATCGATTGACCTCGGTACAAGACAATTCCAGGAAGCATCGAAGAAATGATATTAGGAGGGACCTCATAGCTCCAGGACCTAAACGAGAACAGCATCAGCCATATGTCATAAGCGCCATCACGATCGCCTCCCGCCACGAAAAGGGCCACCTAGACCAAAGATAGGGACTCACCGGAACAAGAGAGGTATGACCCCTTTATTATCCACTCACAATTTTTGTGTATCACCTTCAGAAATAGTCTACGCATTGGAGAAGCTGGGACCAAAGGTAAAGTAGCCACAAAAGATGAGGTCAGATCCAAGCACCAGAAAGTCAGACACCCTTTGTGAGCTCCACCAAGAGTGAGGTCACAAAACCGAGGACTGCATCGCCCTAAGGCAGGAGGTCATAAACATGCTTCGCCAAGGACTCCTCAAAGAATTGCTGAGCGACCAGGGAAGGACCAACTTTTCCAGAGGACGCAAATAGCATAAGGGACTACCGAAACCACCCTCACCAACCTGCACTATTCAAATGATCATCGGGGGCGACGATGATGCTTCTATCAACAATGTGAAGTTCACCACAACCCATAAGCTCAAATGGACGATCACTCACGAACGGTATGATGAACTCGAAGAAAGTATCATCCTTGATAAGTCAGATTTTGACGGTTTGGTTTTCCCTCATTATGATGCCCTTTTTATCACTTTACGAATATTAGATACAGATGTGAGATGCATTTTGGTAGATGATGGGAATGGCACGTGCATTATCCACCCTCGAGTACTTGAACAAATGAAGCTCGAGGATAGGATAGTCCCGCGTTGCATCATGCTATTTTTAACATTAAAGTTGAACGAACATCTGGGGAAATCACACTCCCGGTTCTGGTGATAATTTGGTAATTTACCAACTTATCTCGTTGTTAATTTTAGATTCTTGCTATGTTTGATTGAGTAAATCACGTGTTTAGTGTCGTTTAGATCCATTTTATAGGTTTTATGATTTAGAAGTGATTGTGAAGAAACCAAGTGAAAACAAGTAAAAAAAGAGCTAAAATGAAAACAGGAACACTGCCCAGTAAATTACCCTCCGCGAACGCGGAGCTTCAAAAACAAACCTTAGCAAATGCGAAGCTGGAGGAAAAAAACCTTCGTGAACGCGAAATTGAAGGAAACAAACCTTCGCGAATGGAAGGTATAATCGCGAACGCGAAGAAGAAATGGGCAGCTCTGGAATTTCATATATTTTGACCCCAAACCATTTAATACACGATCCAGCTCAGTTGGAAAATATCCTTTGGCTTAATTTTCAGTCTCTTGACTAGAGAACACAAGCTTTGGAGCTAGGATTCTTGCACACACACCTGGGTCTTGAAGATTTGAAGATTTTGGTTGATAATTTCTTACCTATTTATGTTAGTTTTTTCATTTCCTTGCTTTGTATTGTATATCTAAGTGTGTAGTATTTTTTCCAACCATTAAATATTTTTAATGAGAATATTCTTATTTAAAGTATGGATTAAATATCTTGTTGTGCTCTTATGTATTGAACGATTTTTAGTTATATTGAAGTGAGTTATTGTTTCTTTAATTATTCTTGTTCTTTAATATTTCCAAAGGGACTAGCTCACCCTAGGAATCACCCATTTAATTTGAATTAATTTTGGGAAAGATAACTTGGGGTTGGAAAAGATTAATTAACAAGAACTTGAGGCTTTAACCCTCACTTCATAGATTCTACCTAGGGATAGGATTGAACTATTTGTAATCATATTCGGCTGTGCTTAATCTCTTAATTGTTTTAGGAATATTTCAATTAGTAAGCCTTTAGTCTTTGGAAGAATCTAATATAGAATTATTACCCGAGGCTGATTAACATAAACTCGCTCATATTTGTGAAATCGTGAAATACATTGGATCGTTACTTGAGTGTAATTCCCATTGTATCCATGCTTGTAGCCATTGATCATTTTATTTGCTTTCTAGCATAGTTTATATTTTTGCATTGAGCTATAATATTTTCTCAAAACTTTTCTAAGTGTTTGGCTTAGCATAACAAGTGATAAATCTCTTGCACGCCTAATCACTTATATATTGTTCTCTATGAGATTCGACCCGGACTCATAGTTGGGTAAATTATATTGCATGCGACTATGCCCATTTGCTTTTTAATAGTGGATTTGGACGTCATCAAAGTTGGCACCGTTGCCGGGGAACAATTTGGTGTATTTAGGTTGTTTGAGAAATAAGCATAAGTGTTTTGGTCCAAACTTGTGAATATTTGTGTAATTATTTTTCTTATCTTGGTTTATTTTTCTTGTTTTTTTTATTTTCTTAGTTTTGCAAAAAAAAAGGCATAATGTAATAAAAATTGGTCGGATGGTAGTTGTTCATACTTTGATGACTCTTGTCCTTATTATGGAGGACCACACTTGTAGAAAAATTGTTTAAATTCTCCCAGGAGAGGATTGTGCGTACAATCTCAAACCCATGAGTGGAGTATATGTGATAAGTGTGGTGGACAAAATGGTCATTGGGATCATTATACTTATTTGTCCTTCCATTCCCCAAACCCCCACTATGATGATTCTACTTTTTGTGATGAAAATTATAGGGATATGAAAGTGGAAGAAATTGAGCATGGTCAAAATGGAGAGTTCAAGCTCATGATGGAATGCCTCCTTGAAGGAGGAAACAAAGAGCAAAAGACCTTGGAGGAACTTTTGGAAAATAGTCTCCAAAATAATTCGGCACTTGAAAGGTTGAACTTACAAATGAGAGAAATGCTTGAAGCTTTAGAGGTCGAAAAAGCCTCGGCAGTGAATAATAGCCAAGAACCTTCCTTAGAGGTTGAAGCCGAAAATCCTTTTTTGGAACTTGATCAAAACCAAGAAAAACTCTCAAATGCTCAAAATGAGAGGAAGATGCTCATGTTGGTGACCATTCTTGAAAATGAGGAGAAGCAAAGCGTGGCACTCGAGGACTTAAAACAAGCACTAGATTGAATTGATGAGACTACCGCACTTTTTAAGATCAAATGAAATCATTGATTAAGGCTCATTATGCCTATCAATTTTAAAGTGTGGAAAGAGGTCACGAAGAGTCCAACTTCGAGGAAGAAAGTGAGTTTTATTTTGAGGAATCAAGAATTAAACATCCTCCAATCGACTCCATGCTTGTTGGTGATGCCAAGAAAAATATGGAATTAGAGTCAATCGGTATAGTTGAAAATATGGTTGAATTTGACTCTAATCTAGGGGACCAAGAGGATGTCAAAATTCGGGAAGAATTGCAATTTAAAGACTTGAGGTCGCAGTCCAAACATTTTTCAACTTTGGAATTACATGGTGATAAGGAAATTGAGCCATGCGAATCCATATGGAAGTGTAAAGAAGAAAAACAAGAGCCATACTATTTGCATATTCAAGAAGGCAAAATGACATTCCTTACATGAAAGCCAAGAAATCCAAAATGAAGAAATTAATGTGTGGCTTGATTATCTACTAACCACCTTCGTTGCTCGTGGTCACAAGATTGAGTCCAAGTTAGGTGACCAATTCATATCATCCAAGTGGAGAGAAAAGTGGTAAAACTAATTCGCATCGCGCCACGACGTTAAATGCGACGCTTGATGGAGGCAACCCATCATTTTCAAAGTTTTTAGTCGTTTTTGATATTTTCTTTTTTAGACTAGCTTAGTATATTATTTTTGACTAATCTGTCAAGTTTCACAATTTTTGGAGTTGATTTGAGCAGGTCTGGGTGACTAGAGAGCCAAAAACTAGTAGCTGCTAGAAATTGCAGAAGCACTGCTTCGCGTTCACGATGGAACTACGCGATTGTGAAGGTAATAAATTCTTAGCCTACGGGTTTGCAATGACTTGGTCGCGAATGCGACCCTTTGCCAATTTTAACCCTTCGCGAAGGTGGTCTAGCACTCGCGAACGCGACCCTCAGTTAAGTGCCCAAAAAATTAAAAATGATAGAAATCTGAAATCACCAACACTACTGCCCAAAACATAACAACAGTTCTCCCTACTCCTTAAATTCCCAAAAATCAAATTCTCCATATTCTTCAAGTCCATTGCAATTTTCTATCTCCATTTGCAAGGCATGTGATTTCCTCTTCTGTCTCTTAACTCTTTCTTCCCTTTCTTGATGTGAAACAATAGAAGAGCAACCATGGCTGTTTTGTGCTTAGGGTTGCAAATTCGTAGTCTTAAATGTCAACCTTGTGCATAAATTTGTTGTTACTTGTTGGGTGAGGCTGGTTGAATGTGAGTTGTGTGATTGCTATTGTACAATTTTGGGCGAGATGTGTGCTAAAATTGACTGGAAAATGATCAAGGAAAAGAGGGCACACACACTGTTTGACAAAATGCCTGAAAGAAAAATAGGTCTGGGCAAAATTTTTTTGCTCTTCGCGAATGCGATTGGCCTTACGCGAACGCGAAGAGCAAAACCTGCCAGTCCCCAAAATGGTAAAAAATAGTAGCTTTGCATAGCTCTGCCCGAGACCTTTTTGACCCATATCTTTGGCCTAAATACCTCCTAATACATTATTTTAAGTGTGTATATGAGATTTTACAATTATGGGTTTATTTTGTAGGTACTTTGGGCATAAAATGGATCCGGAACGCAATGAAATTGAGCAAGAACATGTTCCCGAAGCGGAACAAGAGGAACCCTTTGATCATGATCAATTTTTATTTGCGGAATGTGAACGGTAATATGAAGAACTTTTGTCAAAAACCATCGTAAGGGAAAGAGTCATAAACATGGAAATGTTGAAGCTAAAATGCCGGACTTCAATGCAAGATTGGTAGAAAGTAGGTGGATTTATTTTGTCGCTCAACCAAATGATGCCAACTACACAGTAGTGTTGGAATTTTATGTAAATGCCTTGACGACCAACTTCCAATGAACCTTAGTTATTGTTGTGCAGGATGTTGATAACTAGGGATTATGGTTCATTTTACACTCCTTCTTACTTGAGTTTTGATTAAAAATGTATACAAAATAGTCCCAAAGGCTTACATGTTTTACTTGTTTGCAGGGTTTGGTCAAAAAAGTGACAACTAGTCAAAACTAGCTCAAAAAGGAGTGAAAAAAGCACAAGTACCAAGAACAAGTCCAAGCACAGTGCAACAGGTCCACTGCGGCCGCATTCCATTTAGTGCGGTCCGCAGTGAGGAGATTCAGAGAGGTGCTTATTTCAAAAACTCAAGCAATGCTGCCGCAAAGCAGTTTGTGCGGAGCAATGGCCTCACCGCGGCCAAAATCAAGATTGTGCGGTCCGCAAAGAAGGAGTTCAAAGAGTTGGAAGTTTTGAGGAAATAGCCAATGCGGTCCGCGATCCTTTTTGTGCGGACCGCAGAAGAAGCCACCGCGGCCGCGATGCATTTTTTGTGGCCCACGGTGGCCATGTTCAGAGAGCAGATATTTAAAGCCAAGAAGCCTCACCGGGGCCGCACTCGATTTTGTGCGGACTGCACTACCCCCGCAGGGGTATTTTTGTCCAGAAAATTCGGCCTAGTAAAAATACTTTCTTTTCCTATTTTTAGGTCATCATTTGTAATTTGACTTTGGGCTGAGCACGTGAACGACTGTTCTTAACCATTTTGAGTAATTTTAGAGTAGTTTTATCATTGAATCTTCAAGTATTAGCTTGTAATTAAATCTTTTGGATTTTTCTTCATCTATTTATCAGTTTTCTTCTATTATTATGAGTAGCTAGACCCATTAGCTTGGGTTGTGGCTCAACCCTAGTGTGGGTATTTGATGAGTCTTGAGTTTTAAGGCTTGAATGTCTACGGGTGTTTGATATTTGGACTAATTTGTATTTTCCATGTTGAATTAGTGGTTGCAAACACTAATTTGTGCCTATTTAACTTGGGTTCTTCTTGATAAAGAGAATTTGAGTCTAGGAAAATTAGTCCAACAAGGAATTGGGGCGTATTCAAGAGATTGATAGCCCTAATTAAAGGGTTAAACCTAGAGATAGTAATACCCAACTTGAACCTAAATTGCTTGCACATATTATCATACCCAATTGGTCTTAAGAATGTCAATTAGGGTAAAATCACTCAAACTATCGAGAGGTATAGAGTGAGAAGTTTCGTACATTGGTTATATCATAATCCCCAACATGACAATCTTGCCTTAGACTCGAGAACCTATCAAGTATCCACCTAGGAGAAAGTCACTTCCCTAGTGTCTCTTTAACTATTTAGACAACCTTTCAAGTATCTTACTCTTAGCTTAACTTATCTTAATTTAGCATCTTATTAGCATAATATTAGAAGTAACCAAAAGACAAATGATGTTTGGAAGAGTAATTAAGAACAATTACACATCTCTAGTTTAGATAGGAATCCAATTCCCACTTCTAGCTCCCTGTGGATTCGATCCCGACCATCTTGTGTAAAAGCTACTTCGACCACTCTCGCTACTTTGTAGTGGTGTAGGGTTAGATCCAATCACTTTTTGGCGCCAATGCCGGGGAGCTAACAGTTTTGGCTGTCTATCTAAATAGTTTTGTGTATTGTTTTTCTTTCCTTCTGCGTTACTAATTTGTGTGTGTCACAACTTCAGGTACAAAATGGCAGCAAACAACGCACCTATTAGAGATCTTCCGCCAGAGGAGGAGGTAGATGACAACATTGATGATGAGGTTCCTCTTGTACCTCAAGGACAAAGGAGAGGCCGCCATGCCAATGATAATATTCCAGACCCTCCCCCACCACCTCCAAGAGTGGCTGCTCGAGTGCTTCCCAACCAAGGATATGCTAGTGCAATTGTCCCACCCCGGATCCGGGCGGGCAATTTTCAAATTACAAATGTGATACTGACATTGCTGGAGCAGTGTGGGTATTTCACGGGGCTGCCAATCAGAATGCTTACAAATATCTCAAGGGTTTCGTGGATACCTGTTGGGGGAGCAAGCAAACTAATGTGTCGGAGGATGCACTTCGGTTGAGACTATTCCCTTTCTCACTTAGAGGGAAGGCATTGGATTGGCTTGAACGACTTCCCAACCATTCCATCACCACTTGGGATGAGTTGGTGGATAAACTAATTGCAAAGTTTTTCTTGTCGGGCACATGGCAACATTGAGAGATGAGATCTTAGCTTTCAAGCATGAGTCCACCGAACCATTACATGGGATTTGAGAGAGATACAGAACCATGGTAAAGGAATGTCCCAACAATGATATGACTGAGGCAATGATCCAACAGACTTTCTACCGGGGTATTAATATAGCAAATCAGTGCATAATGAACCAACTTGCTGGGGGTAATTTCATGAAGCTGTCTTATGATGAGGCTTGTGACATTCTTGACGAGATGGCTAACACGTCCTCTACTTGGAAAAGTAGAGCCAATGTGCCACAGGTTGACCCCAAAGTCACTCACTTGCACAAAGAGCTACATGACCATGGGCATGCTATAGCAGAGCTGACAATAACAATGAACCAGCTAGCAAAGTCACAGTTACAACAGGTTCAAAATCCACGCCAAATAAATGCTATGGAGGGTGTCAACATGCTAGTGAACAAAAGAAGACAAAGAGGTCAACAAAACCAAGGGAGTTTGGATCAATTTGACAATGATTGTGGTTGATTCCAAGATAATGGTTATGATGGACAGAATGAAGAAGTGCAATATGTGAACAATTATCAAGGCCAAAGGGGAAATTCTTCCAACAAACAACAATGGAGACCCCAAGACAATTGGGGCAATCAACAACAAGGGAATAGTAATTGGGGGAACAACAACAAAAATTCCAATTGGGGCAATCAGAACAATAATCAGAACAATCAAGGTAATTGGAATGGCAACAACAACAATTGGGGTGGTAACAACAATTAAGGAGGTTGGAACAATGGCAATCAGGGAAATATGGGGCAAGGCTTTCAAAGGCCCCCAGTGTATCAACAACCAAACAATCCACCCCCATTTCCATCCCAAGGTCCTAGTTCTTCCAACAATGAAATGGGGAGAATTAAAATGATGTTTGAACAGATGATGAAAAAGAATGCAGACTCTGATGCTCAGTTGGCTTTCCACAATACTTCAATCAGAAACTTAGAGGTTCTAATTAGGCCAAATTTCACAATCCTTGAATACTCGCCCTAAGGAGGCTCTACCAAGTGATATGGTAGTTAACCCGAAGGGTGGGAACAATAATATTATGGCGGTAACTACAAGAAGTAGACGAGGCGGTGATGTGAATGCCTCCAAGCAAAAAGAAATTTTGAGTGATGAAGTTGAGTTGAAAGAAGATGAAATTCCTTTGGTAGTTAAAAATGTGATTGATGAGAACGTGAATGAGGAAGTGAGGATTGATATCCAATATGCCGAGGTGGAAACTCAGAATGACATGAACCCGTCTAGGGAATATGTAATAGACATGCCAGAAACGGTTTTTCCTAAAGCCAAGGCTCCTTTGCCAAGACCACTTCCACCTTATCCTCAAAGGCTCGCGAAGTAGAAAAATGAGAATCAGTTTATAAAGTTTTTTGACATGATGAAGAACTTATACATTAATGTACCTTTGGTGGAGGATCTAGAGCAAATGCTGGGTTATGCTAAATTCATGAAGGATTTGGTGACAAGAAAGGATCCATGGATTGTGAAACTATCAAGATAACCCACCAAGTTAGTGTAATAGTGCACTCAATGGCCCTGAAGCTAGAAGATTCCGGTGCTTTCACCATACCTTGAACCATTGGGAGTGCGGACTTTGCAAAAGCTCTATGTGATTTAGGGGCAAGTATCAACTTGATGCCCTATTCAGTTTTCAAGACTTTGGGTATTGGGCAACCGAGACCAACTTCCATGAGATTGCAAATGGCGGATAAATTTATGAAGAGACCACTGAGTATCATTGATGATGTTCTTATCCGGGTGGACAAATTTATCTTGCCAGCTGATTTTGTGATCTTGGATTGTGAGGTAGATTATGAAGTTCCAATCATATTGGGAAGACCTTTCCTTTCTACTGGGAAGGCCTTAGTTGATGTGGAAGCAGGGGAACTCACCTTCCGAGTGGGTGATGAGAAAGTGGTCTTTCATGTGTGTAAGTCAATGAAGCAGCCCAACAGTTCTGAGGTGTGCTCTTTTGTGGACCTTGTAACGACAATGATAGTTGATGATACTCGTGCAATGATCAATGTGGAGGACCCTCTAGAGGCAGTTTTGTTGAATCTTGATGTAAATGAGGATGAAGGCCGAGTGGAGTGCATGAATGCTTTACATGGAATGCGCTCTTACTATTATGAGCCTAGGAAACTCTCTTTGAACCTTGAGAATAGGAAGACTCCACCAACAAAACCTTCAATCGATAAACCTCTAGTGTTGGAGTTGAAGCCTTTGCCTCCACACCTCAGGTATGAATTCTTAGGCCCTAGTTCAACTTTGCCAGTTATTCTTTCTTCTTGCCTTACTAACATGCAGGTTGATGCCACATTGGCGGTGCTTCAAAAGCGGAAGAAGGCAATTGGATGGGCCTTAGCTGATATTTGGGGGGTTAAGCCCCGCATTCTGTATGCACAAGATTATTCTGGAAGATGACGCAAATCCCTTCTTGGAACATCAAAGGAGGTTGAACGAGGCAATGCAAGAAGTTGTGAAAAAGGAGGTGATCAAGTGGTTGGATACCGGGGTTGTGTACCCCATCTCTGATAGCTTTTGGACTTCGCCGGTGCAATGTGTGCCGAAGAAGGGTGGCATGACCGTGGTTACAAATCACAAAATGAGTTGATTCCTACCAGGATCGTCACCGGGTGGAGCGTGTGCATGGATTACTGCAAGTTGAATAAAGTGACCCACAAGGATCACTTTCCATTGCCTTTTCTTGATCAGATGTTAGATCGACTTGCTGGGCGTGCCTTCTACTATTTCTTGGATGTGTATTCTGGATACAACCAAATCTTGATTGCTCTGGAAGATCAGAAGAAGACCACATTCACTTGTTCATATGGCACCTTTGCCTTTTCTAGGATGCCTTTTGGGTTGTGCAATGCACTGGCTACATTCCAGCGGTGTATGATGGCCATTTTCACTGATATGGTGGAAGATATTTTGGAGGTGTTCATGGACGACTTTAGTGTTGTGGGTGATTCGTTTGAGGAATGTTTGAAAAATCTTGATAGAGTATTGACCCATTGTGAAGAAACCAATCTTGTTCTTAATTGGGAGAAATGCCACTTCATGGTTGAGGAGGGCATAGTTCTTGGGCATAAAATTTCAAAGCATGGTATAGAGGTGGACAAAGCAAAAATTGATGTAATTTCAAGGCTCCCTCCCCCTACCGCTGTCAAGGGAGTTAGAAGTTTTCTTAGGCATGCGGGGTTTTACCGGAGATTTATCAAAGACTTTTCGAAGGTAGTGAATCCCCTATGAAAGTTATTGGAAAAGGATGCCAAGTTCGTGTTCGATGAGAGATGTATGCAAGCCTTTGAACTTCTCAAGCTCAAGTTGACCACAACTCCTATTATTACAGCACCCAATTGGATCTTGCCATTTGAGCTCATGTGTAATGCGAGCGATGTTGCGGTTGGGGCGGTTTAGGGTCAAAGAGTGAATAAAATGTTTATTCGGTGTACTATGCGAGCAAGACAATGAATGATGCTTAAGTGAACTATACGATGACTAAGAAAGAGCTTTTGGCTATTGTGTTCGCAATGGAGAAATTTTGGCCATATCTCATGGGTGCCATGGTCATAGTTCATACCGATCATGCCGCACTCCGGTACTTAATGAAGAAGAAGGATTCCAAAGCTAGACTAATGCAATGGGTCTTGTTACTTCAAGAGTTTGATTTGGAGATTGTAGACCGGAAGGGTAGTGAAAACCAAGTGGCGGACCACTTGTCCCGCTTGGAGGAGGAGGGGAGGTCTCGTGATGGCCTAGAAATCAATGATTCATTTCCCGATGAGTAACTCCTTTTGGTGTCGGTGAATGGTATGCCATAGTTTGCGGACGTTGCTAATTTTCTTGTAACGGGTATAATCCCGTGTGAGCTCTCTTCTAACCAAAGGAAGAATCTCAAACGGGATAGTTTGGATTTCTATTGGGATGAGCCGTACTTGTTCAAGATTTGCAAGGATGGTGTGATCCGAAGGTGTGCCCCAGAGGAGGAGCAATTGAGTATCTTAGAGTCTTGTCATTCCTCTCCCTATGGTGGCTATCATGGCGGGGCGAGGACAGCTTCAAAAGTTCTTAGTTGCGGGTTTTATTGGCCAACTTTATACAAAGATGTAAGTGAACTTGTGAAGAGATGTGACGAATGTCAAAGAGCGGTGGAATTTTGAATAAAGATGAGATGCCTCTCAATACCATTCTTGAAGTTGATATTTTTGATGTATGGGGCATTGATTTTATGGGCCCTTTTGTTAGCTCGTGTGGGAACACATACATTCTTGTGGCAGTTGACTATGTTTCAAAGTGGGTTGAAGCCGTGGCTTTACCCAATGATGAGGCCTAGAGTGTTGTTGCGTTTCTCAAGAAGATCATTTTTACAAGGTTTGGCACTCCTCGTGTAATCATAAGTGATGGGGGGTCTCATTTTTGTAATAGAGCTTTTGACACTTAGCTTGCAAAGTATGGTGTCAATCACAAAGTTTCTACTCCTTATCATCCTCAGTAGAGTGGCCAAGATGAAGTCTCAATGCAAATAGGACCGATTGATCAAAGAAGTTGGATGATGCTCTATGGGCTTATAGGACTGCTTACAAGACTCTAATTGGTATGTCTCCGTATCGATTAGTGTTTGGTAAATCTTGCCATCTACCGGTTGAGTTAGAGCACAAGGCCATGTGGGCTTTGAGGAAGCTTAATCTTGAATGGGATGTGGCAACAAATCTTCGTGTGGAGCAGCTTAATGAACTTGATGAATTCCGATTCCATGCCTACTCCAGTTCATCCTTGTACAAGGACAAGATGAAGTACCTTCATGATAAATACGCTCGTGGAAAGGAGTTCAAAGTGGGTGATTTAGTTCTCTTGTTCAATTCTCGGTTACGTCTGTTTCCGAGAAAGCTTAAGTTGAAATGGAGTGGACCTTTTGAAGTGGTGTTTGTGACTCTGTTCGGTGCACTTGACTTGAAGAACAAAAATGGGGAGGTTTTCAGAGTTAATGGGCATAGGGTCAAGCACTACATGGGCAAGATTGATGACAGCCATGTAGTGGCACTGCTCCATCTAAAGTGATTTGATGGTAACCTGCATCGTGCCGCGATGTTAAATCAGGCGCTTCTTGGGAGGCAACCCATGTGTCTTTCTTTATGTTTTTCTTTGATTCTATTCTTAGTATAGGATTTGTTTTTGGACTAACTGGTTGTGAGATGTTATAAGATTATTTTGATGCAGTGCAGGACCAAGTTGAAAAAATGCACACTCTCTAAAGTTTGCACTACGACCACAATGCATTTTGTGCGGCCACAAAGGCCTTAGTGCGGGGGCAACAATTCAATGCGAACCGCAGAGCTAATTGGTCAAAAATGAGGAGTCTCTGAAGTTTGCCACCGCGGCCGCAATGCATTTTGTACGGTCCGCGGTGGACCATTGCGGCCGCATTGCATTTCTCGCAGTCCGTAGTGGACATCTACCAGTGCCTCTTGTTTCTGAGTACCGCAGACGGTGGTACCATTTTGTGCGGTGGGTAGGTGAGATGGGCCCCAGTTCCTTTTTCTATAAATAGGACCTGAGGCTCTCATTTCAAACTTTTCGACCCTTTGCTCTTAAAAGCTAAAAAAAATATTGTTCATCACGTCTAACTGCGCGAATTCAATTGCTGAATCTCATTCATCTACATTGCATCTCATTCCTTGTATTTTTAATCTTTCCCTAGCTTTTAAATGTGTTTTATTTTCTTTTTAAATTGTTATTTCTATATTTCTTCTCCCCTTTTTCTTTAATATTTAGCTTAGGGTTTCATTAGTTGTTTAAATTAGGATTAATTGGTTAAAGATACTGATTCAACACCTAGGTGATCAATAATAGGTGAAAATTTGACCAAAAATGTGAAAAACTTGAAACCCTAAGTTGGTATTGCTGTTGGGTGCTTACCGCGGACCACGACGCTTCTGTGCGGTCTGCAATGCTATTTTGTGCGGACCGCAGTGTGAAACTTCTGAAAGCTGATAATTGAGGACCATGGCCGCGATGGATTTTGTGTGGTCCGCGGTGCCTCAATGCGGACCGCAATACATTTTGTGCGGTCCACGGTGCCTAGAATCAGAGAGTGGGTAGTCTGATCCCCACCTCAGTACGGACCGCGGTGCATTTTGTGTGGTCCACTGTAGCTTCTTTGCGGTCACACTTCATTTTATGCGATCCGCGGTCTGCAATTCTAATTGTCTGCAATTTTATTCTGCACTATTTATCTGTTACTGGGATACTAACAAGAATAAAATGTATTCTCTTTGCAGATCATGGTGAAATCACGAGGCAGAGGCGATAAACAGAAAGGGAAAGGAGAGTCCTCCCGGGGTAAGGGATGAGGCATGATTAGATTGACCCTGCAAGCCCGGAAATCCATCAAAAGCACCAGAAGGATCATAAGGGCTACTGATATAGCTATTGACCACTCGAGGTGTGAGTATGTTCTCTCCCGGGAGGCGTCCGACTCAGACTCCGTGCAAGAATATGTTCCTGACTGGCCGGAGAGGAACTGATAAGTTGGTATTTTACCAACTTATCTTGTCTTTAAGCCTATATTTTTGCTATGATTGATGTGATAAAATCACATGTTTAATGCCATTTACTTCTATATTACAGGTTCTATGTGATTTAGAAGTGATGTTGAAGAAACTAAGTGAAACAAGTCAAAAAGAAGCTAAAAATAGGAAAATCTGGGCAATGCCCTCAGTGGTCGCAATTGCGACATAAGCTTGGGAATTGCAAAGATTACAGACTTGGGTATTGCGAGGAAAGTATGAGAATTGCAAAGGAATATGATCTAGGCAGTCATCACAAATGCAAAAAAGACTTCGCAAATGCGAAGTCAACCATGGGAGTCAAACTTCACTAATGCGAAGTCCTCTTCGCAAATGCAAATGTGCACAGTATGGCCATACTTCACAATTGCGAACCTTTGTTCGCAAATACGAAAATCGAGCATCAGACCTAGGCAATTTTGGAATTTCACATTTTTTGGCCCCAAACCATTTAAAACCCGGCTTAGCTCATTTGTAAGGGATCTTTGGCAGATTTTTGGCTGATTTTCAGTTCTTAGGGCTTGATAGAACAAGGTTGGAAGCTAGGGCTTTGCACACACACTTTGGTCTTTAAGATTTGAAGCTTTTTGTTGAGAATTGCTTACCCATTTATGTTGCTTTCTTCATTTCCTTGCTTTGTATTATAAATCTAAGTGTGTAGTATTCTATTCAACACTTGAATATTGTTTATGGAAATATTCATGTTTAAAGTATGGATTAAATACCTTGTTGTGCTTATGTATTGAATGATTTTTATTCTTTTATGAAGTGAGTTATTGTTACTTTAATTATTCTTGTTCTTTAATGTTTCCAAAGGGATTAGCTAACCCTAGGAGTCGCCTATTAACTCCGAATTAATTTTGGAAAAGATAATTTGGGGTTGGGAAAGATTAATTAACAAGAACTTGAGGTTTTAACCCTTATTTTATAGATTCTACCTAGGGATAGTATTGAACTACTTGTAGCCATTTCGGGTGTGCTTATCCTCTTAATTGGGTTAGGAATAATTCAATTAGGAAGTCTTGTTAGTCTTCGGAAGAAGCTAATTAAGAATTATTATCCGTGGCTAATTAACATAAACTCGCTCATATTTGTTAAATCGTGAAATACATTGGATCGTTACTTGAGTGTAATTCCCCATGCATTCATACTTGTAGCCATTGATCATTTTACCTGATTTCTAGGTTAGTTTACATTTCTGCATTTAGATATAAAACATTTTCTAAACCAAAATCTAAGTGTTTGGCATTGCGCGATAAGTGATAATTCTCTTACATTCCTAATCGCCTACATATTGTTCTCTGTGGGATTCAACCCCGACTCATAGTTGGGTAAATTATATTGTATGCGACCGTGTCCTTTTACTTTTTAGTAGTGGATTTGGGCGTCATCAAAATTGGCACCGTTGCCGAGGAACAATTTTACGTAATTTAGGTTGTTTGAGAAATAAGCGTAAGTGCTTTGGTCCAAACTTGTGAATATTTGTGTAATTATTTTTCTTACCTTGGTCTATTTTTCTTGTTTATTTTCTTATTTTTGAAAAATGGCATCATATAATGAAAATTAGTCGGATGGTAGTTGTTCATACTTTGATGACCCTTGTCCTTATTGTGGAGGACCACACTCGTGGCAAAATTGTTTAAATTCTCCCGGGGGTGGATTGTGCACACAATCTCAAACCCGTGTGTGGAGTATCCGTGATAAGTGTGGTTTTCAAAATGGTCATTGGGATGATTGTGCTTATTTGTCCTTCCCTTCCCCAAGCCCCCCTATGATGATTCTATTTTTTTTGATGAAAATTATAGGGCTATGGAAGTGGAAGAAGTTGAGCATGGCCGAAATGGAGAGTTCAAGCTCACGTTAGAGTTCCTACTTGAAGGAGGAAATAAAGAGCAAAGTTTCTTGGAGGAGTTTTTGGAAAATAGTCTCCAAAATGACTTGGCACTTGAAAGGTTGCACTCACAAATGGGGGAAATGTTTGAAGCTTTAGAGGTCCAAAAATCCTCGGAAGTTAATGATAGCCAAGAATTTTCCTTAGATGTGGAAGCCGGAAATCCTTCCTTGGAACTTGATCAAAACCAAAAAGAACTCTCAAATGCTCAAAATGAGAAAATGATGCTCATGTTGGAGATCATTCTTGAAAATGAGGAGGAACACAACTTTGCACTCGAGGACTTGAAACAAGGCTTGGCTCACAATGATGAACATATCCACACTTTGGAAGAGCAAATGAAAATATTGGTTGAGGCTCACTATGCCCACCAACTTGAGAGTGTGGAAGGAAGTCAAAAAGAGTCCAATTTCGAGGAAGAAAGTGAGCTATACTTTGAGGAATCAAGAATTGAACATCCGCCAACCGACTCCATGAGTGTTAATGATGCCGAGAAAAATATGGAATTAGAGTTATCCTGCGTAAATGAAAATTTGGTTGAAATTGACTCTAGTTCGGGGGAAAAAGAGAATGTCAAAATCCGAGAAAAATTGCAAGTTGGAGGTTTTGAAGTCACATTCCAAGCATTTTTCAACATTGGAATTGTGTGGTGACATGGAAGTTGAACTACACGAATAAATGAAGGAGTGCGAGGAGGTAAAACTCATACATACATCCTACAATTTGAGGGAATAATAAAGCAAAATAACATTCCTCACATGAGATCCAAGAAGTGCAAAATGAAGAATTTAAGGCTTGGCTTGATCATCAATTTACCACCCCCCATCGCTCATGGTCACAAGCTTGATTCCAAGCTAGATGCCTAGTTCATATCATCCAAGTGGCGAGAAAAGTGGTAAAGTTGAGTTGCGTCGTGCCACAATGTTAAATGCGGCGCTTGGTGAGAGACAACCCATCGTTTTTCAAAATTTTTAGTCATTTTTGAAATTTTCTTTTTATAGAATAGCTTATTATATTGTTTCTAACCAATCTGCCAAATTTCATAATTTTTGGAGTTAATTTGAGTAGGTCGGGGAGACGAAGAGCATGAAAGGCAGGAGCTGTTGAAAAGTGCAGGGGCGGGTTTCGCATTCACAAAACAATGTTCGCATTTGTGAAACTTTCCCATTGCAATTCCCTTATTTTTGTTGCAATTGCGACAACAACAGGTTTCATTGACCTTCGCAATTGCGAAGGCTGTGTCGCAATTGCGACATCAGAGAGGTAAAAACAGACGTTCACTCATTTTGAACAAAAATTGAAGAAAAAGTCTAAGGCTCTCAAACCATTGTCTCCCTCACTCTCACAACTGTAAAGCTCCACTAACTCTCACCCCTAATTGCAAGGATTCAGGTATGAAAGCTTAATCATTCATTTTTCTTCTTCTTCTTCATTTTATTTTTCTCTTCGATTCTCTGAAACCCAATTTTAAATGGGTATCATTCTCTGCCCAAAAGTATTCAAAAATTTGTTCAAAACTTATGTCGATTTTTGGGTGAAGTTGGTTGAGTGTGTGTGTTTGTTCTTTGCTAAAAATTTGGGGAAGTCTGAGTACCCAAAGCTTGTCAAATAGAAGTGAAATTTTTGTGCTTTTTATGTGATCAATGAAAGGCCCGAATGAGATTCTTGGCTGAAATATCGATATTTTTGTTAATTCATGGTTATCTATGAAGTTTAGTGCATGATTTATGTTTAAAAGATGTTTGGGTTCACTAAAAATGGCTTCGATTCCAAAATGTTAGGGCTTAAAAACTGTTCTTTGAAAAAGGTGAGGCTGGAGACGATGAAATCGCAATTTCGAAGGCCTTTTCGCATTTGCAAAAAAGCTGTCGCAATTGCAAAAAACCCAAGTTCCAGCAACTTTTGCAATTGCGAAACTTTCATCACAAATGCAAGCTTATCAGAAGTATGTGTTCTTCGGAATTGCGAGAAATATATCGCAATTGCCACCTCTGATAACATCGCAATTGCGATGGTTTCTTGGGAATTGCAATATCAGAGAGCAGATATTTGAAAATCTGAAAATCCTGAAATTTTTCTAAGGCTGAGTTTCAACTGTCTGATCATTCCTTTGGCATATTTGATTCATTTTTCACTATTCTTCATAGTCATACCATGTTTTCACTCTTATCATTTGTTGACAGGCGCTATAATTGGAAAATGAGCTCCAACTCTGAAGGATTCACAAGTGACAACCCCTTGAGAGCTGAGCAAAACTTTGACCAACACCGGTTCTTGTCATTGGAATGTCAAGAATGGTACTTTGAAAACCTGATCTCGAAGAAGGTGCTCCCAGAAAGTGGTATATTGCTAGACAACGTCCAGGAACGTCTTTCGAGTTCTATAAAAGGCTAATGGCTATGGGATGGAACTATTTTTCCCCTCAACCTTGCCGAGCAAATAAGCAATGTGTGAGGGTATGTTTTGCCAACCTCTTAGGTATCAGGCTAAAAAAGCCCAAGATGAGAATTCGAGGCAAAATGGTGCACTTTGGGGCTGAAACTATGAATCACTTCTATAATTTGCTAGACCATGACATGGCCCCATTCAGGGCAAAAGACTGTGCTTCAGAGGAGTGGTTGGTGCCCAAATTATGCCCAGGTGCAGATGTTCCATGGGCAGCTGAGAAGAGAGGGATCACATCCAAAGAGTTCACTACCGAAGCAAAGATATGGCTGGCCATCATATGCAATCGTATCTCCCCTGTGTCGAACATATGGAACGTCCCGGTCACAAGAGCTCAGATGATAGCCTGCATCTTTGACGGTATTCTGCTGAATGTTGGTGAAATGTTCATCAATGAACTGAGAGAGTATCAGATGCAGAATAGTCCATCATTGATATTCCCATCGCTTATCACTGAGCTATGCCAGCTTGGTGGGGTGGAAGAGGCTCCGGGGGACAATTGGATAGAGCCGAGAAATCCTCTAAATCCGTTAAAGAAGAGAGGAGAGGGTGGCGCAGTGAAGAGTAAAAAGAGAAAGATGGGTTCTTCTTCTCAGGTTGATCCGAGTAGACAACCATCATCCTCTGCAGGAGGACCATTTGCTGTGCTTAGTGAGGAGATGCGAGTGATTCGTGAGCTAGTAGTTGGCCTTCCACAGGGACCTAGGGAGACATCTGAGGGACCCGCTTACATTTCAAACAAATATTTCCAAAAGTACCTTGAGGATTAGAAGAAGTAGAGGGATCACCCTACGGCATTGGAGAAGGCATACATTGATCTGGCCAAGAAGCATGGTGAGTTGAGCAGTTACCATGACAATCTAGAAAAGGCACACAGTCAAATGAAGAAAAAAAGAGACAAATTCTTTACTCGCATGTGGAAGGGTGTGAAGGGGCTGTGGAAAGTCCTAAAGCCTCATGACCTGTCACGCCCCCTTTTTCCTCGCGAAATCGGGTTTATGACATTTGGAGGGACAACTTATTCCTTTTGGGAATTGGGTTTGATTTAAAGAGTCGCCACCTAATGATTAGGGTGCATTAAGACACCAAGAGGGTTTGATTTGAGTAACCAGAGTTTGGGTAAGGACTTGAAATTATTCCAAGGGGAAGGTGTTAGGCACCCCTCAGAATCCACTAGTGTGGTTCCCGGCCAGATTGTTGTAAGTTTAGGGTACAACTAACATGTAGACAAATAAAGCTCAAATAGGAGGGGATTTCACATGTAAAGGTTTGAAAATAGACAAAGTTTAAAAGAGCAATTTGAGGAAGCGGATTCTAGAATGAAAATGTTAAAGAAATATGAGTAAAGGAAGGGGGGGGGGTCCTAGGTTTACTAAAAATATATATCACCCCACACAATGTCTGGTAATCACTCCTCAATGAGGGGCTACACGTGACGTTATCGCGTGGTCATCATATCCATATCTACTCTTCCCACCCCGTTAAGGTATTTAAAGTGCGTGTTGGTCTCGTTTACTTATTGCATGCTATTACCCATCCAAATCCTATCAATCTCGGAGGCATTTAGGACTACTAATCCTAAAGGGAGGGATATTGGGGTTATTTATAGTTTCAAAGGTAAAAACTCTAAGGCAACATACAAAACACGTATTGCAAGTTGAGGGAAAGCACATAACAAGCAGAGGTTCAGATATACCTCCTTGAACAAAGAAGCACGTAATCAGCATGACTTACACATACTGTTTAGATCTGATTATTATAGATAAAGAAGGACGGTTACTGAGGCAGTTTTAGTTTATTACATAACTCAGATAAGAAGTCTGAATCAGGTCTGCCTGCTGGTTGTAATAATTAACAGAAACAGATTTAGCTTATAATCTTACCCTAAGGCTCGCCTAAGCGTTGGACAAGGATTCTATAGGTATAATATCTACTGGATTCAGAAAAGTAATGAAATAGTAGGGTCTGAAATATGCTAGTTAAACTCGCTAAATAAGGGTAATCAGATTGTTAAAAGAGAGGCAAGCCTTAATGAATTGGTACAAGTTCTGGAACTGACAGTACCCATTATTAGCAATTTTAGTTCTATACGTGAATGAAGCGGCTCAGGTTAGATTAGGAGTACCTATAGGCATGCTTTTTACGCGTTGTTAATTTTGAACCTTGTAGACATGGTGTAAAAATGAAGAAAACCTTATTGGCATAGTATCTAAATGCATAAAACTGGTTTTAATCCTACAAACATGGTATCTAGTTTGCAGAATTTTGCTTAAGGCATATGCGCATGGTATTTAGGTGTAATTGAATACGCAGAATTGAACAATCCTATAGGCATGACTTCTACATGTATTTGAATATGCAGAATTCAAAATACCTATAGACATAATTTTTATATGAGAATTGGATATTCGGAACAACCTATAGGCATGATGTCTATATGCATTTGAGAATGCAAAATTTAAAATACCTATAGACATGGTATCTATGTGAGAATTGGGATATGCAGAATTCAAAATGACCTATAGGCATAATTTCTGTATGCATTTGAATATGCATAATTCAAAATACCTATGGTATCTACCCTTTGCATACATAGTTACCCACCCTTTTCATTAACCATCCCCAAGAGTTTATTACAAATTATTACAGCCCGGAATAAAATAAGAATACATCAGAAAAATATAAATAAAAGTACAACTAGGGGAAGCCTGATTCTGACTTTCTCACTGAGTTATGAGGTAAACTAACTCCAAGAGATCATGTTCCAAAACCTTTCTCCCATTTGAGTGTGTCAAAGTTCCCTAAGAGCCTCAATGGGACTCCGGGCAATGCTCACACCCAAATGTATTATTAGAACAGGGAAAAGTGCAGTGTGGAAGGGCCAGCCCTCAAGTGTCCAAGTTCAGAGGGAGCTTAAAAGGTCCCAAGGCAAGGCTTACAAGAGGGGGCAGAACTTAAAGACTAAGAAAATGTGCAAGTGAAAAACAGAATGCTAAAGGGGGAAAGGAGAGGGAAACAACTACAAATAAGTACCCATAAGGGGTCCAGGGGAATAGGGAAATTGTGAAGAGACTATTGCTTAGGCAAGGGTAGGCTTTAGGCATGCCCAGCAATGGAGAATGCTAGCATACCTATAAGCCTACTAGAACACACATTATTAGAGGCTAGGATCCCAGGGGGTCAAGTTTGATTCATGGACAATAATTTGCAGTATTGACGTGCCTCAAACCATAGCATGAACACATAGGGGTAGGGGTTTGGGATTCATAATAGAACAGGCAGAAAGAAATTTCAGCATGCTAGAGTAAGTCTTGAACTATACAGAAGCTGTAGGCAGACCTGCATACAAAGGTAGTAAATAAACACATTGTTATGGTGCTGAAAACCTTAAATCAGGACATACCAGTTTTTTAAAGAAGCAAATAGAGAAAAGCGGGTAGCAGGACTTGCAAATAGGCCACAATACAAGTAACAAAAGAAAATACTTTTGAGTATGGGTATAAGTTTAGAAAGATTTTGAGTGTTGGTGTGTTTGTGTCAATGAAGAGCAGGTATTTATAGTGTGAAAACAGGCGGAAAGAAGGTAAGAAAATAATTAAGAAATTGGGTATCAATTAAAATCAATTAGTACGAGACATCCTTTAATTAAGGAGTTTAAACTTAAACGGTAATGGACAAATTATTTAAGGAAAGGGATCAAGTAAGCATCTTGTGCAAATGAGGCAATTAGGGGTAGATACATAGGATTTTACTTAAGGGAAGAATTTTGAAATACACGATTAAATAAATAAGGTAAAAATCAATTATTACATAGTAAATCAAGGTGTCAGAGATTTGTAATTACTGGTCTATGAATAAACCAAGTCAGAAAGGCTAAGGAAAGTTTTCGACCAAGTAACAGGGAAATCAGCAAACAAGGAAAGAAATCAATCAGGCTTACATAAAGGAAGTCTGAATTTAATCAAAAATTGAAAGCCATTTTAGAGGGAAGTTCAGCACATATAAAGAGCACACAAGTATGCGAGGCTGAATTTAGGACAAAGAAAAAACGTCATGCAATTTGCAACAGTAGACTATAGGAACATGGTAGTCACATAGGTCAGTCTCAGTAACTCAGCAATGTAGAAGAGAGAGAGTATCAAATAGCATACAAAAGGTCCAGTAGAAAGATCTTAGAAGAGTTTAATAGGGAATCAGAACCATATAAAGAAACAAAGGTCGAAACAAAGCTTTGGAAGTCTAATCGAGTAGTAGATGAGATAACTTCAGAAACTCGAAATAGGTTCAAAGAAGTTAGGGCTCTTTTTTTTTCTTTCAAAATCAAACAAGTTCAGAGATGAAGAACAAACAAATCACATAGCCAATGGTCTAAAAACTCGAATGAATCCCCAAATTCTAGGGTTCTTGCCATCAATCGAGTGTAAAGCTGAAAGGACAAGTAATAAAGGAAAAGATACTAACGAAACAAGTTTAGAGGTTTCAGAAAGGAACTGAGACCTTTAACATGCATCTTTCAGCAGAAGAAACTCATGAGAAACATAGTAAAAGAACAATATGCGAAACACAGTAGAAGAACTCATAAGAACATAGTAGAAAAAACACATAGGAAGACACAGTAGAAGAACTCGTAAGAACACACTAGGAGAGACACATAAAAATCACAGTAGAAGAAAATAATAAGAAACATAGTAGAAGAAACACATAAGAGAAAAAGAAAATCAGAGAAACATCTAAATAACTTAACAAAAGCACTAAATCGGAAAGATAAAGGTTTTGAAGGCATAGTTTGTTGAAAGAAATCTCGAGAAACCGATTAAAAGTTTAGGGAAAACACGGATCTAGAACAGATCTAAAGAAATCAGAAGAACCTCAAAGTTAGGGTTTCAGAAGAAACCAAATGGTAAGAAAGGCTTGGAGAGTCATTGCTTTAAGCAGGAGAAGTCGAGATCAGGCTCGAATAGCCATGGCTTGACGGAGCAAGGCCGTAGGTGGCCATAAAACTCGAATAAAACAAGCTCTGGGCCAAGCTTCTTCGTGGTCAGGCCTTGAAACTTCAGTAACCAAACATGTAGGAGTTATTGGAGGCCGGTATAGGACTTCTATGGCCTTGGAAACCATGGATTCTGATGGTTTTAGGATGGAAGTGGAGGGAGGCAGCTAGGGTTTCTGAGAGAGAATTTGGGAGAGGGTGAATATGGGGGTGGCTACCGGTGAGAAATGATTAGGGTTTGGGGGGTATTGGAAAATTAAAAAGGAAAGGGTGAGTATGAGCCATTGATCTAAATGATCAACGGCTGGGATTGAAAGGGGGATCCGGGCGGGTTATTAAGAGGGTCGTGGGTCGGATAAATTTAAGATTTGGTCCGGGTAATGGGATCTGAAATTGGGTTCAATTAGGGGTGCCCAATCTGGCCAAAATTGAAATACAAATGGGCTAACATTTAAATAGCCATTTTCCCTTATTTATTTTATAAAAAATAGTAAAATAATTTCTGAAAATAATTTAAAGGTACTAAAATGATTAATAATATGTAATTATAAAAATAAAAATACTGGAGTCAATTTTATAATTATAAACACAATTAAATCTTAAAATAGGCTAATATTACAATTATATGCAATTTAGATTTTAAAAATACTAAATAAATTTGTAAAATTATGCAAAATTTATGTTAGCTATATTTTAGTATAAATATGAGAATCTAATAAGTGAATTGCCAAAATGACAATTTTGGAAATAATTATTGGTTTTTTCTTGATAAAATAGGGCAATAAATTGATCTAAAAATCTTTAAAAATTAATGAAAAATAAGAAAACCCTTGGACATACTTATATATGCATACATATTCTATTTTAAAGGTAATTTGCATATAAGAATATACAGAAAAAAATTGGGTATCAACAGGACCCAATGCCATCGACCAGGCCGGTAGATGATGATGATGCTCGTGTTCATTGGTCCGAGGAAGAAAAAGAGGAGGATGATTCTGACTCATACAGCAAGGAGAGCACTTGATGCAGTATTGAAGGAGTACTTTTTACCATTTTACTCTATCATGTTTTGTTGCATTGGGGACATTGCAACATCTTTCGTTGGGGGTGGCTTCTTGTATAACTGTTGTTCTGGCAGATTGGTATTGTAGTTGCTTTAATTTTGTTGTTAGCATATTTTCATACGATGTGTGATATTATTATGTTTAGTAGCTTCTTAATTTCTTGTAGTTATATATATATATATATATATATATATATATATTATTTTTTAGTTACTCGATGTTTATTAACTTCTTAATTTTGGTTATTAGCTTCTTAATTTTTTTTTATATATACAATGTTTTATGTTAGTGGCCATATCCTTAGTTTTCTTTATACCACGGTTCTTTTTCCAAGGATGCCAATTTTTTTCTTGAACCGGGTAAATGTTAGTAAAGTTTTGTCGACTTTTCCCGATGATGGATAGATAGACAACTTTCTTAAGAGAATTAGTCTTGTAGTTTAAATATAGCTATGTTAATATTAGGAAGAATAAATGGTTTGGGTTGGAGTTTGTGCTCATTGACCAAGTTGTGGCTTGCTTGGTACCAATATGATTTAAACCTCGGCATATGAATTTTTGGTTGTTGAAAAAGAAAAATAATTGAAGTAGAGGTGTCATGACTTTTAGACTCAAATTTTGGCTCTTTAATTCACTAAATAGCTTCCTATGCTATATGTAACCTCTTTGAGTCATTGGTTTCAATTGGATTTTGGATTTGTATTCCACTTGAGTGTTCATGTGCCATGTGCGGTGAGATTTGATGTGCGTTCTTTTGCACTTCTTGTAGTCTAGAACTTACCCGGAATGTGCTTCAAGGAAAAATCATAGACTAACTTGGTTTGAAAAATGATATTAGGCCTTCCTTAGATCGCTATTGTACCTTAAATTTCCTACCCTTGAATATTTTCCCTAGTCAACCCATTTTGGGCCTTTAACCTTGTTCTTTGGCAACCATGTTACAAGCTTTAATCATTTGTTCTTTATTATCTAGCTTTTGGCACCCTACCTCCTTAAGTACTTTGAAAGTGTAAATATAGGCTAAAAGCCTAAGTTTGGGGTGAAGGTTGGAAAAGTTGTGATATGGAAGTGGTTTAAAAAGGTGGAAGGTAGGAAAAAAAAATGAAACTTTCCTTGATTTTGAAAAGGAAAGAAAAAAAATAGAATAAAATGATAAGAAGTCGTGAATAAAGGGAAGACTGAGTGTGGAATGGAAAGTGAAAAAGGATGGAGAATGTTTTCGAAGGAAGTGGACTTTGATTGTAAATGTTGTAGTGCTTGGGGAGGTTTTGAGTCACTCTAACCAAAATTATGCCCCACCTTACCCAAAAGCCTAAACTACAACCCTTTAAGTCCTAATTGATTTTGAACCAAGTTGTCTACATTAGTGGAGGAATACATGAAGGGCAAGCCTATGGTACTACTTGTATGCATTTGAACATCTTTTTGAGAGAGAGTTAATTCTTTCCACGTGATATCCCATTTGTGTTTTGAATTAAGATTTATGAGTGTGGGATCCTCTCTTAAATGTGAGGGCACATGAAATTTGAGTTGTGAATTGAATCCCATTTTCAACTGGAAGAAATGACCGAAGAATGATAATTGTGATAGAGAGGCAAATTTTGAAGCTTTAGTGTCATGACTTGATTTGCTACTTTGATTTGCATAGTACTTGGGCATTTGAAATGTAATGAAGTTTATAAAAAGTGTTCGGCAATTCATATGCATTGGTTTAATTGTTGGTACCAATCGAAGTCATGCATTTGTGCTTATAGTAGACCTTTTTGGCTTAGCATGATAAGGATGCAATGTTGAGTTAAATACTTGGGAGGAGATTTTGTCTCTTTCATTGCTTGAGGACAAACAATAGTATAAGTTTGGGGGTTTGATATGTTGGTATTTTACCAACTTATCTTGTCTTTAAGCCTATATTTTTGCTATGATTGATGTGATAAAATCACGTGTTTAATGCCATTCACTTCTATATTACAGGTTCTATGTGATTTAGAAGTGATGTTGAAGAAACCAAGTGAAACAAGTCAAAAAGAAGCTAAAAAGATGAAAATCTGGGCAATGCCCTCAGTGGTCGCAATTGCGACATAAGCTTGGGAATTGTGAATATTACAGACTTGGGTATTGCGAGGAAAGTATGGGAATTGCAAAAGAATATGATCTAGGCAGTCATCGCAAATGCAAAAAAGACTTCGCAAATGCGAAGTCCTCTTCGCAAATGCAAATGTGCACAGTATGGCCATACTTCACAATTGCGAACCATTGTTCGCAAATACAAAAATCGAGCATCAGACCTAGGCAATTTTGGAATTTCACATTTTTTGGCCCCAAACCATTTAAAACCCGACTTAGCTCATTTGTAAGGGATCTTTGGCAGATTTTTGGCTGATTTTCAGTTCTTAGGGCTTGATAGAACAAGGTTGGAAGCTAGGGCTTTGCACACACACTTTGGTCTTTAAGATTTGAAGCTTTTTGTTGAGAATTGCTTACCCATTTATGTTGCTTTCTTCATTTCCTTGCTTTGTATTATATATCTAAGTGTGTAGTATTCTATTCAACACTTGAATCTTGTTTATGGAATATTCATGTTTAAAGTGTGGATTAAATACCTTGTTGTGCTTATGTATTGAATGATTTTTATTCTTTTATGAAGTGAGTTATTGTTACTTTAATTATTCTTGTTCTTTAATGTTTCCAAAGGGATTAGCTAACCCTTGTACTTGCCCATTAACTCCGAATTAATTTTAGAAAAGATAATTTGGGGTTGGGAAAGATAATTAATTAACAAGAACTTGAGGTTTTAACCCTCATTTTATAGATTCTACCTAGGGATAGGATTGAACTACTTGTAGCCATTTAGGGTGTGCTTATCCTCTTAATTGGGTTAGGAATAATTCAATTAGGAAGTCTTGTTAGTCTTCGGAAGAAGCTAATTAAGAATTATGGTCCGTGGCTAATTGACATAAACTCGCTCATATTTATAAAATCGTGAAATACATTGGATCGTTACTTGAGTGTAATTCCCGATGCATTCATACTTGTAGCCATTGATCATTTTACTTGCTTTCTAAGTTATTTTACATTTCCGCATTTAGATGTAAAACATTTTATAAACCAAAATCTAAGTGTTTGGCATTGCGCGATAAGTGATAATTCTCTTACATTCCTAATCGTCTACATATTGTTCTCTGTGGAATTCGACCCCGACTCATTGTTGGATAAATTATATTGCTTGCGACCGTGTCCATTTACTTTTTAGTAGTGGATTTGGACGTCATCAGGAACATATTAAGAGATACACCTCCGGGCTCTCCTACTGCCCAAGCATCAGTGCACATATCCTTTGAGTCGTCTGAGGGCTCAGCTGCGAGCAGTGACAATGCCTATTCTACCTCACCTACAGCTTCACTATCCGGTGAGGATTCAGTAGAAGAAAAAAGAGAAGAAGAAGGAGGGGATGAGCCCCAAGTAGGAGGGGTAGAGAAAACCAGGAATCCGGAAGTATGACAAGATAGATTTGTGAGTGAAGTGACCTACCACAAGTTCAGAGAATGGTGGCCCGAGAGGAAGTTGATATGTGAGCGGAAATTCATCACACGGGACCTTTTTCCTCACAACCCCCATGTGTTGAGGCAGTTCAAAGAGAGAGCATGCTAGTACTATTTCATAGGCCATGTGGAGGACGCCAATGACCACTTAGTTAAGGAGTTATACACCAATGTTGCCCACATCAAAAAGGGAAACACAGTGACTAAGGTGCGAAATATAAAAGTAAAGTTTGATAGAAAAAAGATAAATGACTACCTGGGCTTCCCGGAGAAGGATGAGACCTTGTACTTAGACAAGGTAGCTTTGGGGTAGGATGACCGTTCGTGGTTATCTGAGTACTTGGCAATCCCAGGTACCACCCCAGCATGGTTGATATCGGGGGTAAAAATTTAGAGGAGAACCCTTAACTTTGAAGCAAAAGGGTGGGAAACATGTGTTTGTAGCAGGCTAGACCCCACCACTCATGGCAACTCTCTTCCTATCTCCTGGG
This sequence comes from Nicotiana sylvestris, assembly GCF_000393655.2. Classification (NCBI taxonomy): domain Eukaryota; kingdom Viridiplantae; phylum Streptophyta; class Magnoliopsida; order Solanales; family Solanaceae; genus Nicotiana; species Nicotiana sylvestris. Next base: position 90,705,324 of record NC_091057.1, on the reverse strand, counting down.
ATATATTGGTGGAATCGATTATGGCGGGGGTACCCGATCAACATCGGGAATGTGATGTCCAGGGTGATTACACGAGTGGTGAACGAAGGTGATAGATCCTACCCTTTCCCAAATTTCCTGACCATGTATTTTGAGGATCTAGATATGGAGAAGCGAAGATTTGATGTGAAAGTGAAAGCTAAGGCATCTTTCTCCTGGTATAGCACCAAGGGTCCTGATAACCCCAAGGACCCAAAAGGCAAAGCCACTACTTTAACTGGCCAGTCTGAAGAGCCAATAGTAGTAGTGGCTCCTACTCAGCCTTCTTCAGCCACACCAGACATGGCCCTAGGACCCTCTACTTCTACAGTTCTAGATATCCCCTCATCCACAACATATCCTTTGACTGCCCACCGCCTGAGCCAGACCCTTGCTAGTATCAACAACTGGATGCAGACAACCACTTCTAAGCTGTCTGTACTATCTACTTCGGTGGCAGCCCAGTCTGCACCTCCTTAGCCATAGGTCCCACATTTAGTGGAGGACACTTTCAAGGAGCTTCTAGGCAATCAGAAGAAGCTCTTAGAGAACCAAATATTGATCATGGATGCTGTTGATTCTCATGGAACGACATTGAAGGAGCTTGCTAAGGAGTCAAAGAAAATGAGAAAGACTCGTGCTTCCAAGGGGTCGGTGAAGGAGTTGAGGGTGGAGGTAGAGAAGTTGAAGGCTGATCACTTGCCTCTGGATCTTTTATTGCATGACCCGGCCCCATCAGCCCAGCCTGAGCCGGAGCAGGAGACAGAGAGGCCAGTTAAGAGGAAGATGGTGCTTCCCCGTACTAATGATGCTATTATAGAGTTGGAGGACCCGCATGGAGGTTCCTCTAGTCAGCCCCAGATTGTAGTACAGGCCCAGGACTCAGTACAAGCCCAGGTCCCAGTGGAGACACGAGTTTCAAGGAGCCAGTCACAGGTTCCCGAGCAGTCCGAGGACCCAGGGACCCAGACTCAGGATCCTATGCAGATGGAGGGCCAATAGGGAGTTTCTTTTTCCTCTCTATCTTTTCTTGTGCTTATTTTGGTTAGTTAGCATTGAGGACAATGCTAGCTTTCATTTAAGGGGGTAGCCCTATTTGGATGACTGTATATATGACATTACCTTTTTCTTTATGCTTTCTTTTTACTTTTGGTATGTACATAATTTTATCATTTTATTGCAATTTTTGTACTTTTTACTTTTGGTCTGTATATAAAGTTACGTTCTAATGTATATATTCATTTTCCCTTATGTATATTCGACTAAATTCCCTCTTATATATGTTCATTTTACTTTCCGCATTTTTCCTTTCATAGCTTCTTATTTTATTTTCGTAGCTTCTTGTTTTTGAGTGGTTGCATGCAATAAGCCTTTGGTTTTCTTAATGCCACGGTTCTTTCCAAAGGTGGAATTTGTGTGAACCGTGTTGCTCTTCCCGATGATAGATGGCATGACAACCTTCTTAAGGGTTTGAGTCTGTTTTCTTTTGCTTTTTGTGTAAATAGTAGCTAGTGAGTAATGGTGCCTCAGGTAAAGCTTCACTTGGGCCTAACACATTTGCCTTTGATCCTTTGGTCAAAAACAAATTGTTGTGTATAGGATGGTGAAAGTAGTGACCTTGAGACTTTTGTGTTAGCCGATAATCATCAAGTGGTTTTTCGGGACCATTGTATTGCTCAAATCTTATCTAAGGTTATTGTGGGCCCCCGACTCTGTCTCTTTAGCAATCCCATAGCTTGTGTGGTAAGAATTTGAATTGCAAGTCCAAGTCCCGAGCCATTAGTCTAGAACTTGCCCTGAATGTTTGTCTAGGCGAAATCCTAAGTTTAATTTGACTTGAGCTGTGATTATAGGCTCTCCTTGATCCGAATGATATCTTGAACACTTCCATAGCCTACCAATGATAATATCACTAGTCAACCCTTTTGAGCCATAGACCTTTTTCTTTCAAAAAACCACGATACAAGCCTTTACCCGTTCTAAAGCACAAGTTTGGGGAGAGAGACGAGGAATGCAACAAAGTGATAAAAGGTACAAAATGAACAAAAGGAAAGGCAATGAAAAAGAAAGAAAATCAAAAAGACAAAAAGAATGATCAATGTAGAAAAAATGAAGGATTCAATAAAAGTAAAGAGATGAAAAGTGTGGAAAGTTGAGAAAGAAGAAAAAGGTTTGAAATGAACAAGAAAGAGTGACAGTCTGTCTCTCTAACCCCTAAGAAAGAAGTAAATGATTTAAAAGTCAAGAGAATATATGCCAAAATGAAGCTAATGAAGTGCTAAAGGGAAGATGGAACTTACTTAGACCAAACATTTCCTATCCTAAACCAAAAGCCTTCACTATATCTCCACAAAAGCCTAGATGATCTTGAGTTGAATGAAGCTTACATTAGTAGTGACTCACATAAGGGGCAAGCTTATGGTACTTAGAGCCGTACTTATGACCTTTCTATGAGAGAGATGAGTGTGTTTCCACTATCCTTGTTCTGAGTGCTACAATCTAAAAGTGAGGTTTGCTTAGGGAGAGTTGAGGATGTATGAGTTTGGGTTCCACAATGACCAAAGTAGTAGAAAGAGTTTCTTTGATGGGTTGAGTCAACTCTTGATGCTCTTGTGTCGCACTAAATCCATGGTGTTTAGAAGGTCGAATATTGTTAATGATTCATTTGAATTGAGGGCAATTGTTAGTCCCAATTGATGCTAGATGAGGTCACTTTAGGTCAGCTGAATTTTCTTAGATCTCTTAAGGGGTGGGTCTTATTTTGTTTGCTTAAGGACAAGCAAAAGCTTAAGTTTGGGAGAGTTGATAATTAGGGATTATGGTTCATTCTACACTCCTTCTTACTTGAGTTTTGATTAATAATGTATACAAAATAGTCTCAATGGCTTACATGTTGTACTTGTTTGCAGGGTTTGGTAAAAAAAGGTGACAACTAGTCAAAACCAGCTCAAAAAAAAGTGAAACATGCACAAGTACCAAGAAAAAGTCCAAGCACAGTGCAACAGGTCCACTGCGGCCGCATTCCATTTAGTGCGGTCCACAGTGAGGAGATTCAAAGAGGTGCTTATTTCAAAAACTCAACCAACATGGACGCAAAGCAATTTGTGTGGATCGCAATGGCCTCATCGCGGCCACAATCAAGATTGTGCGGTCCGCAAAGAAGGAGTTCAGAGAGTTGGAAGTTCTGAGTAAATAGGCAATGCGGTCCGCGGTCCTTTTTGTGCAGACCGCAGAAGAAGCTACCGCGGCCGCGGTGCATTTTATGTGGCCCGCGGTGGCCAAGTTCAGAGAGCAGATATTTAAAGCCAAGAAGCCTCATCGCGGCCGCACTCAATTTTGTTCGAACCGCACTACCCCCGCAGGGGTATTTTTGACCAGAAAATTCAGTCTAGTATAAATACTTTTTTTTCCCATTTTTAGGTCATCAGTTGTAATCTGACTTTGGGTTGAGCACGTGAACGGCTGTTCTTAACCATTTTGAATAATTTTAGAGTAGTTTTATCATTGAATCTTCAAGTATTAGCTTGTAATTAAAACTTATGGGTTTTCTTCATCTATTTATCAGTTTTCTTCTATTATTATGAGTAGCTAGACCCATTATTTAGGGTTGTGGCTCAACCCTAGTGTGGGTATTTGATGGGTCTTGAGTTTTAAGGCTTGAATGTCTATAGGTGTTTGATATTTGGACTAATTTGTGTTTTCCATGTTGACTTAGTGGTTGCAAACACTAATTTGTGCCTATTTGACTTGGGTTCTTCTTGAGAAAGAGAATTTAAGTCTAGAAAAATTAGTCCAACAAGGAATTGGGGCGTATTCAAGAGATTGATAGCCATAATTAAAGGGTTAAACTTACAGATAGTAATACCCGACTTGAACCTAAATTGCTTGCACAAATTATCATACCCAATTGGTCTTAAGAAAGTCAATTAGGGAAAAATCACTCAAACTACCAAGAGGTATAGAGTGAGAAGTTTCGTGCATTGGTTATATCGTAATCCCCAACATGACAATTTCGCCTTAGACTCAAGAACCCGTCAAGTATCCACCTAGGAGAAAGTCACTTCCCTAGTGTCTCCTTAATTATTTAGACAACCTTTCAAGTATCTTACTCTTAGCTTAATTTAGCTTAATTTAGCATCTTATTAGCATAATATTAGAAGTAATCAAAAGACCAATGATGTTTTGAAGAGTAATTAAGAGCAATTATACATCTCTAGTTTAGATAGGAATCTAATTCTCACTTCTAGCTCTTTGTGGATTCAATCCCGACCATCTCGGGTAAAAGCTACTTCGACCACTCTCGCTATTTTGTAGTGGTGTAGGGTTGGCTCCGATCAGGTGTGCAAGTCAATTTTAGTCTTGAGGTAATCAACAAAATTTATGGCCTTCCCAATGCCGATAATGATGTTTACAGAGACAGAGCAAAAACAGGATGAAACATGATGATGGCAAATAGCTTTCAATCAAATACGCGATAAAACAGTCATTCAGGATGGACTAAGTCACAATCCTCAACGGTGCATGACCCTACGCTTGTCATCTAGTGTGTGCGTCACCTCAATATAGCACAACAATATGTAATCCGGGGTTTCACACCCTTAGGACAACATTTACAATCATTACTCACCTGTATTTGGTCCAAATCTCTGGCCCTCGATGCCTTTGCCTCTTGAATCGGCCTCCGGATGCTCCAAATCTAACCAAAATCAGTGCAAAACTATCAAAATATTCTAAGGAAACAAAGCCCACTCAAAAAAATCAAGTTACAACACAAATTCTGAAATTGGCCAAACCCGACCCCCGGGCCCACGTCTCGGATTCCGATAAAAATTACATCACTAGACTTCTTATCACTCCCCGAGTTCGTTCATATCAAAATCTCCAAAATCCAACCACAATTGATCCCTCAAATCCCTAATTTTAGGTCTCCAATTACAAGCCATAGTTCTTCAATATTAGGCTTAAATTTCATGATTAATTACGTAGAATTCACATTAGGATTGAGTATTAAATCCATAAATCTTACCTCCAAGTGTTCCCCCTTGAATCCCTCTTCAATCCTCTTCAAAAAGCTTCAAAATCGCCCAAAAATGGTGAAAGTTAGACCCAAAATTGCGGACAATGGCTATTTAAACATTCTGCCCAGGCATTCAAAACCTTCTTTATGAACGCGGTCAAAGCCTCGCGTTCGTGAAGCATAACCTAACGTTGACCACATTTTCCAATTACACGAACGCGACCACTCCCTCGCGAACGCGATGACTCCACCGCTCAAACCATCGCGAACACGTCTGATACCTCGCGAACGCGAGGCCCCAACCTTTCGCGAATGCAAAGGCTAAATCTTCAGCCTCACCTGCTAACCCTTCATGAATGCGAGGGTCCACTCGCGAACGCAAAGCACTGCTGTCTGCAACACTTCATCAGATTTTTCTGCAACTTCCTACAACATAAAATAGTCTGTTTGACCATCCGAAACTCACCCGAGGCCCCCGGGACCTCAACCAAACATGCCTACATATCCCATAACCTCATTCAAACTTGTTCCAACCTTCGGAACGCTCAAACCAACACCAAAACACCAAATTCGCATCGGATTCAAGCCTAAGAATTCCAAAATCTTCTAAATTTCGCTTTCGATCAAAAAGTCTATCAAACCACGTCTGAATGACCTGAAATTTTGCACACACATCCCAAATGACCCAACAGACCTACTGCAACTTCCGAAATTCCATTCCGACCCATATATCAAAATCTCACCTATCAACCGGAAAACGACAAAATTCTAATTTCGCCAATTCAAGCCAAAATTCACTCCAGACCTCCAAAACACATTCCGATCACGTTCCTAAGTCCCAAATCACCTCCCAAAGCTATCCAAACCATCGGAACTCACATCCAAGCCCTTGAACACATAAGTCAACATCCAGTTGACTTTTCCAACTTAAGTTTCCTCAAAAGAGACTAGGTGTCTCAAACCTTACCAAAACCTCTCCGAACCCGAACCAACCAACCCGATAACACAAAATACAGTTGAACAAGGCAATAAGAAGCAGAAATGGGGGAAACGGAGTGGTAACTCATGAAATGACCGGCCGGGTCATTACACTTTGAGAGTAAACATAGGCTAAAAGCGTAAGGTTGGGGGTGAAGGTTGGAAAAGTTGTGATGTGGAAGTTGCTTAAAAGGTGAAAGGTAATATATATATATATATATATATATTAAAAGCACGAAGGCCCTTAGCGAAATGACGTTCGCCCGTTTTACCCTTAAAAAATAGGTTTTACATTGAATAAAATTGTCATTATTTTATCTTCCTAATATTTAAAAATTATCACAAATTACTTAAAATTCTATTTATTATATATATATATATATATATATATATATATATATATATATATTAAAAGCACGAAGGCCCTTAGCGAAATGACGTTCGCCTGTTTTACACTTAAAAATTAGGTTTTACATTGAATAAAATTGTCATTTTTTTATCTTCCTAATATTTAGGACTTTTACATCAACTAAAATTCTATTTATTATATATCTTCTTATTTAAACTCTTGAAAAAATAAAACTAAAAAATAAATAAAGAGATTACCTTATATAAATGATACACTTTCATTATGATACAACTACAATATACTTTTTCTAATATTTAGGGGGAAAAGGCAATAGCAGAGACCGAAATTACCTTAGATTAACGTTTCCAATTTCCCTTCTACTAGGAAATCACTTAAGTTGAACATTCTATGTTTTTCTATTTTGTTTAAATTTTTATTTTGTGAAAATAAATCATTTCAGCATTGCATATAGTCGGCAACTAAGTTTTTGACCATGGAAGAGTTGTTCTTACCAATTAAAAGTATCTGGTCGACTTTTATATTTATTAAATTAAATTTTACAGTAGATAAAATAGTTATTTAATTATTTTTCAATTTAACATCAATCTAGACTCAAAGATTTTCAATTTGTTCGAAGCTACCTCTTTTTTTTTTTTTTTTTTTGAACACAACCTCTACTCCCTTATAAATGTCCATATAAGTTTTCAAAATGGTATTATACGCCTTGAAAATTTTTCGGACACCCGTGCGTCTAACTTAAACACAAGGGAATCACATTCTAATTCCTTTGAATAATTTTAGGAATTATTCAGTCATTCAAAATAATTTCAAATTACATATATTAGTTTAGTTTTAGTACCATGCTTATATTATTGTATCTATGACTATAAAATGTACATGCATTTATTTATTTGTATATATTAGTATTATAAAAGAATGAAACTCCAATATACATATAAAACTAAAAGCAATACATATAAAATTTTGCTTATTAAATCTTTCTTTATTTGAAATAGGTAGAAAGCACTAATACTTAGAGCTTTAAAATAAACTAAAATTTATATATTATATAAATTATATATTGTTTTAACTATTAATCATAACTCTTTATTATATTTATGTGATTTTTTAAAATCTTTATATCATTAATATAGGATACACGCACAATAGTGTGTAAAAGCACGAAGGCCCTAAGCGAAAGATTGTTCGTCTTTTTTGCCCTTTGAATAAATTTAACATTGGACACAAATATAGTTAATAATTTTTTGAATACATAGTACTTTCAAATTAATAACTAAAATTTTGACTATTAAATACTTTTTTATTTGAACAAGGTAAGAGCTCATAATATTTGGAAATTTAATTTTACTTATATAACTATAAATTCTTTCCTTATTTGGATAGTTGTTTTTTACAAAGTCCTAAGATATTAGTCCATTCTTTTCTTTTCATAAAAACCACTATTGTTTTTAATTTATAAAAGAACCTCCCTTACATGCACATACATCAAGGACACATCGAGGTTGTTTTTCAACCTTTTCTTCTGCTGTTTTGTGATTTAGAACATTTTTAACCTATAATACATATTGCTTTAGTCTGGATCATCTTTTATATATATAGTACTGCATGATGTGCCTAAAAGCATGGAAAAAAACTCACATAGATATATCTTTTCTGTTTATTCTTTTGTTTGATTTCTATTTTTAAGAAAAGTTAAACTAACGATAAAATCTCGTGCAACTACACCTTTTTGTTTATTCTTTTGTTTGATTTTTTTTCCCGAAAAGTTCAAATTTTAGTGTCTGCTTTATATAGTCTCTATGTATACATATACATACATACATACATACATACATATATATATATATATATATATATATATATATATATATATATATATATATATATATATATATATAGTGGAACCTTCCTTGATTTAAAAAAAATGATGAGTAAGAAAGAAGAAAAAAGGAATGAAAAATAAGGAGTTGTGAATAAAGGAAAGATTAGATGTGGAATGAAAAGTGAAGAAATGATGAAAAATATTTTTGAATGAAGTGTGCTTTAATTGTTGCAAATTGTAGTGCTTAGGGAAGTTTTGAGGCACTCTTATCCAAATTGTGCCCTACCTTAACAAAAAACCTACATTACAATCCTTTAAGTCATACTTGATTTTGAACAAAGTGTGTCTACATTAGTGGAGAAATACATGAAGGGCAAGCCTATAGCACTACTTTTGTGTATTTGAATATCTTTGTAAGAGTGAGAGTTAATTCTTTCCATTTAACATTCCATTTGTGTTTAAATTACAATTTATAAATTGGAATTCTTTCTTAAGTGTGAGGGCACATGAAATTTTGAGTTATGAACTTAATCCAATCTCCAATTGGGAGTAATGAATAAGGGAAAGTTATTTGTGATAAAGATGCAAATTTGAAAGCTTTAGTGCCATGACTTGATTGCTACTTTGACTAACTTGGTGTTGGAGCACTTGAAATGAAATGATATTCTTATGAAGTTGTCGGTAATTCATATGCCTTGGATTAATTATTGGTACCAACCGAAATCCCTAGCTTGTGTTTAATTTGAACCTTTTTGACTTGAAATGTACTTGGTATGCCACTAAGCTTAATCGATGATCTTATAGAAGGATGTTCTTAGTTATTGAATTGCTTGAGGACAAGCAATAGTTTAAATTTGGGGGTTTGATAAGTTGGTATTTTACCAACTTATCTCATCGTTAATCTTAGATTCTTACTATGTTTGGTTGAGTAAATCGCGTGTTTAATGTCGTTTACATCCATTTTACAGGTTTTATGTGATTTAAAAGTGATTGTGAAGAAACCAAGTGAAAACAAGACAAAAAGGAGCTAAAATAAAAACAGGAATACTGCCCAATAAATTACCTTTCGCGAACGCAAAGGGTTAAATGTGAACGCGGAGCTCATGAAACAAACCTTGGCGAATGCGAAGTGTTTTCCGCGAATGCGAAGATGGAGGAAACAAACTTCGCGAACGCGAATTTGAAGGAAACAAACCTTTGCGAACGCGAAGAACAAATGGGCGGAAAAGCTGGGCAATTCTGGAATTTCATATTTTTTGAACCCAATCATTTAATACACGATCCATCTCAATTGAAAAATATCTTTGGCTTAATTTTCAGTCTCTTGACTAGAGAACACAAGCTTTGGAGCTTGGGTTCTTGCACAGACACTTGGGTCGTGAAGATTTCAAGCTTTTGGTTGTGAATTTCTTACCCATTTATGTTTATTCCTTCATTTTCTTGCTTTGTATTGTATATCTAAGTGTGTAATATTTTTTCAATACTTGAATCTTGTTTATAGAAATATTCATATTTAAAGTATGGATTAAATATCTTGTTGTGCTTATGTATTGAACGATTTTTAGTTATATTGAAGTGAGTTATTGTTTCTTTAATATTTCCAAAGGGATTAGCTAACCCTAGGAATCGCCCATTTACTTCGGCGGGAAAGATAATTTGGGATTGAAAAAGATTAATTAACAAGAACTTGATGCTTTAACCCTCACTTTATAGATTCTACCTAGGGATAGGATTGAACTACTTGCAGTCATATTCGGGCATGCTTAATCTCTTAATTGTTTTAGGGATAATTCTATTAGGAAGTCTTGTTAGTATTTGGGAGAAGCTAACATAGAATTATTACCCGAGGCTAATTAATATAAACTCGCTCATATTTGACAAATTGTCAAATACATTGGATCGTTACTTTAGTGTAATTCCCATTGCATCCATGCTTGTAGCCATTGATCATTTTATTTGCTTTCAAGTTTAGTTTATATTTTCACATTTAGCTATAATATTTTCTAAATACTTTTCTAAGTGTTTGGCTTAGCATAACAAGTGAAAAATCTCTTACACGCCTAATTGCCTATATATTATTCTCTGTGGGATTCGACCCCGGCTCATAGTTGAGTAAATTATATTTCATGCGACCATGTCCATTTACTTTTTAGTAGTGAATTTGGACGTCATCACCTGGCCGGCAGCGTCACTGTGAAAACCACATTCCATATCATGGACCAAGACATAACACACAATGCATAATAGGGCGACCATGGATACAATCCATGAAAGCCATCCCCTCCAGCTTGTACCAAGTCATCAAATTTCCAACTCCATAGGGTATATTCAGCATACGAAGAGAACAATGCACATCTCGTGAATGCTACCACATCGCCCTGGATTGTACAGTCACTAAACAAATGAATGACAAAGTAAAAGAGGCGTAGTAATTAGGAAGGTCGAGGTTGATATGCGATGAGAGGGAGGACGTCATCAGAGACCCTGATACGGTCGAACCCACAGAATCAACCATAGAAGACCTCGACCCCGTTCAACTAGAAGACAATGACCACATCAAGAAAGCCTACATCGGCTGCAACCTTTAAGAACCAGGTAAATTCCATCAATTCTTAATTGCTAACGCGGACTTGTTTGCTTTTAGCCATGCAGATATGTTAGGTATCCCGAAGGAGATCGTTACACACAAATTGAACATCTACCCATTCCACCCCCCGGTGAGGCGAGTTAGGCGTAAGTTCAATTCTTCAATAAACAATGCAGTACGCGAGGAGGTCAAAAAATTAATGAAAAATGGCTTCGTCAGGGAGTCAAAATACCCCCAATAGGTCGCCAACATGGTCATGGTAAAAAAAAAATGGGAAGTGGCGAATGTGCCTAGACTTTATAGATTTAAATAAAGCATGCCCCAAATATTCATTCCCATTACCTCACATCAACCAACTCATCAACGCAAGGGTCAGACACGAACTGTTGAGTTTTTTAGATGCCTACTCGGGCTACAATCAGATCCTCATGGAAGAAGAGGACCAAGAGAAAACTACCTTCATCACCCATCAAGGAACGTACTGCTACAGAGTTATACCTTTCGGATTGAAAAATGCAGGGGCGACATACCAAAGGTTGGTGAAAAAAATATTCAAGGACCAACTCGCCAAGACGATGGAAGTCTACATAGATGACATGTTGTTCAAGTCCAAAAGGAAAGAAGATCACATCGACCACTTGAAATAAGCCTTCGACATACTTAGACAATATGGAATGAAACTAAACCCCAAAAAATATGCATTCAGCATGGCTTCAGGAAAGTTCTTGGGTTTCCTAGTGTCACAGCAAGGCATCGAGGTCAACCCAGACCAAATCAAAGCCATCGAAGGAATATCAGAACACCTAACCACTAAAAAATAGGTTCAGAGGTTAACTGGTCGTGTCGCTACCCTGACAAGATTCATCTCGTGACCGTCCGACAGATGCCATAAATTCTTCGGCGTACTCAAAAAGGATAACGACCTCTAGTGGACCTCTGAGTGTGCCCAAGCCCTGAAAAAGTTAAAGACTTACTTGTCATCGCCACCATTGCTTTCTAAATCGGAACCTGCAGAGCGCCTGTCACGACCCGGATTTCCCACCCTCGGGAGTCGTGATGGCACCTACTAATGCGAGCTAGGCAAGCCAATCTTTTAAACTAATTACTCCATTATCCGATTAATTCTTTTTAACAGATATAAAGCAATAACGTATAAACAACGGAATATTTATTTAAGCGGAAGGAAAAAAACAATAAAATATCTAATTTTGTAGCTATTACAACTACTAAGCCTTAATCACCCAAAACTTGGTGTCACAGTGTCACAGACAGTCTAAGACTGCTAAATACAAGGTCCGAGAATAAAAGACACACTGTTTCTGAAGCAAAAAGATGAAACAGGAAATAAAAGATAGAGGAGACGTCAGGGCTTGCGGATTCTTGCAGGTCTACCTTGGATCTCTGTGTGGACTGAAGGTAGCCTTCAACTATGGTCCAAGAGCTGCTCCGGGATCTACATATAGTGCAGAGTGTAGTATCAGCACAACCGACCCCATGTGCTGGTAAGTGTCTCGCCTAACCTCGGCAAAGTAGTAACGAGGCTAGGACCAGACCACCAAATGAACCTGTGCAGTTATATAATATACAGCGGAAAGTAAAGTAGGAATAAACAAGTAAACATGGGAGGGGGAAACATACTTCGGGGAAATAACAGGTAAAACAGAATATCAAGAGAACTATAAAGGAATCAAAATCAACCACTAACAAGAATAAAGAAAACAAAGGCAGGTCTCACTTTCTTTTCACATCTTGTTGCAGGCGTGCAACCCGATCCCGATTCCGGTATCTCGTGGCAGGCGTGCCACCCTCTCCCATTTCATTTATCTTGTGGTAGGCATACCACCCGCTCCCATTTTATTATATCTTGTGGTAGGCGTACCACCCGCTCCCATTTCATTATATCTTGTGGTAGGCGTACCACCCGCTCCCATTTCATCATATCTTGTGGTAGGCGTACCACCTGCTCTCATTTTATTATATCTTGTGGTAGGCGTACCGCCCGCTCCCATTTCATTTATCTCGTGGTAGGTGTACCACCTGCTCCCATTTCATTATCTCTTGTGGTTGGCGTACCGCCCGCTCCCAGTTACAAGACAACAATAATCACAAGGAATCCCGACAAGGGAACAAGAGCAATATAACAACTTCCCAGCAAGGGAACAATGATATTTCAACAACATCCCGGCAAGGGAACAATACTATCAAAACAAACATCCCAGCAAGGGAACAATAATATCAAACAAACATCCCGGCAAGGGAACAATAGTGATAATTACATATGAAGTGCAATAAACTACAACAGAGTCATCACAATTATAATACAAGACTCACGGGCATGCTTGACACCAACGTATAGATACTTGTCACCATGCATATACGTCGTACTCCACAATTAACATGTAACAAATAAGACACAACTCCTAATCCCTCAAGCTAAGGTTAGACCAAACACTTACCTCTATGCTACGAACACAATTCACGTTTCAATTATAGCTTTACCCCTTAATTCCAGCACCAATTTGCTCGAATCTAGCCACAAGTTACTTAATTACATCAATAAACGCTAAATGAAAAACTCCAATGCATGAAAATGAATTATTCAAAGTTTCACCCAAAAGTCAAAACTTGCCCCAGGGCCTACGTGGTCAAAACACGAGGTTCGAACCAAAACCCGTTTCTTCCCAAACAAACCCAAATATATAATTTGTTTTGAAACCGGACCTCAAATCGAGGTCCAGATCCCCAATTTTTGAAAAACCTAGATTCTACCCAAAACACCCAATGTCCCCCATGAAAATCATTGATTTTGAGTTGAAATCATGTTAAAAGATGTTAATGATTGAAGAAAACAAGTTAGAAATCACTTACCAATGTTTTGGAGAAGAAAGGTTATTTGAAAAATTGCCTCTTATATTTTTGGGGTTTTGAAAAATGAAAAATAACTGAAAATCCCGTCTTAATATACTACTTTCAGCTGCCCTGTGCGGACCGCACAAAATCAACTGTGGCCGCACAACTCCCATGTGGACTGCAGTGACACACTTTAGTATTTTGGCCATAACTTTCTCTACAGATGTCCAAATTGTCATTTCTTTACCTTTCTCGAAACTAGACACGAAGGGCTACAACTTTTAATTTTGAATCATCTCAGGATTCCTTGTAGATAAAAAGATATAGGCTTTCGAAGTTGGACCAGTGAAATATTTCTTCACCGCGGACCGCACAAAAACTAGTACGGCCGCACAGGCCCCTTCGCGGAAGCACTCCATTTTGTGCGGACCGCACTGGTATGTTCAGTGGCATCCCACTTCTCTGGACCTGCAACAACTATGTTTTAGGCCTAAGATATCCTGGAACCTACCCGAAACTCACCCGAGCCCTCGGAACTCCAAACCAAGTGTCCATACTAACTCAAAGACATCATATGGACCTATTCGTGCGATCACATCATCAAAATAACATGTAAAATCATGAAGTAAACCTCAAAACTTAACATTTTCATTATGAACTCTCAAAGTTCATAATTTTTCAATCGGAAGTGCAACTCACATCAAATAAACTCCGTTTTCCACCAAATTTCACAGTTATCTTTCAAATACTATAACAAGTTTGTACCAGGCTCCGGAACCAAAATACGGGCCCGCTAACAATGGTTTCAAACATTAATTCTTTTCTTTATTTCTTAGTTAATTCAGTAAAATAATTTCTTTCAAAAATTGATATCTAAGGTTTGGGACCTCGGAATTCATTTCCGGGCATACGCCCAAGTGCCATATTTTACTGTAGACCTCCCAGGATCATCGGAAAATGGATCCGGGTCCGTTTGCTCAAAATGTTGACCAAAGTCAACTATAATTAAAATTTAACTCTATAATTTCTATTTCTCATATTTTCACATAGAAGGCTTTCCGGATATAGGTCCAAACCACGCACGTAAATCAAGGTCTGGTAAAAGGAGGTTTTTAGGCCTCGGAACACTGAATTCACTTTCAACACAAATAATGACCTTTTGGGTCATCACATTCTCCACCTCTAAAACAATCGTTCGTCCTCGAATGGACATAAGAAAGAAGTACCTGAGTCGGGAAAAAGATGGGGATAATGGCTCTGCATATCGGACTCGGACTCCCAGGTCGATGCCTCAGCGAGTTGACCTCTCCACTGAACATGAATAGAAGGAAAACTCTTCGATCTCAATTGACGAACCTGTCGGTCTAGAATAGCTACCAGTCCTCCTCATAAGACAAGTCCTTGTCCAACTAGACAGTGCTGAAATCTAACACGTGGGATGGATCGTCGTGATACTTCCGAAGCATGGACACATGAAACACTGGATGCACGGCTGATAAGCTCAGCGGCAACGCAAGTCTATAAGCCACCTCTCCCACTCGATCAAGAATCTCAAACGGGCCAATGAACCTAGGGCTAAGCTTGCCCTTCTTCCCTAATCTCATCACGCCCTTCATAGGCGACACTCGAAGCAATACCCGCTCACCGACCATGAATGTCAAATCACGAACCTTGCGGTCGGCATAAATCTTTTGCCTGGACTGAGCTGTACGAAGCCTATCCTGAATAATCTTGACCTTTCCAAGGCATCCTGAACCAGATCCGTACCCAACAACCGAGCCTCTCCCGGCTCAAACCATCCAACTGGAGACCGACATCGTCTACCATATAAAGCCTCATACAGAGCCATCTGAAAACTCGACTGGTAGCTGTTGTTATAGGCAAACTCTGCTAAGGGCAAAAACGGATCCCACGAGCCTCCAAAGTCAATGACACAAGCTCGGAGCATATCCTCCAAAATCTGAATAGTCTGCTCGGACTGCCCATCCATCTGAGGATGAAACGCTGTGCTCAACTCAACTCGCGTGCCCAACTCTCGCTGAACTGCTCTCCAGAAACGTGAGGTAAACTGCGTACCTCGGTCCAAAATGATAGACTCGGGCACACCATGAAGACGAACAATCTCCCGGATATAGATCTCAGCTAGCCTCTTGGAAGAATAGGAGCCTGCCACAGGAATGAAATATACTGACTTGGTCAGCCTATCAATAATGACCCATACTACGTCGAACTTTCTACGAGTTTGTGGGAGTCTAACAACGAAATCCATAGTGATATGCTCCTACTTCCACTCAGGAAGCTCAATCCTCTGAAATAAACCACCAGGCCTCTGATGCTCGTACTTAACCTGCTGACAATTCAAACACCGAGCCACATATGCGACGATATCCTTCTTCATTCTCCGCCATCAATAATGCTGCCGCAAATCCTGATACATCTTAGCGGCACCCGAATGAATAGAGTACCTGGAACTATGGGCCTCCTTTAAAATCAACTCTCGGAGCCCATCCACATTAGGCACACAAACTCGACCCTGCAATCTCAAAACTCCATCATCACCTAAGGTAACCTACTTGGCACCTCCATGTTGCATCGTGTCTCTAAGGACACACAAATGGGGATCATCATACTGTCGATCACGGATACGCTCCAATAAAGAAGAACGAGCGACCGTGCAAGCTAACACACGATTGGGCTAAAAAACATCCAACCTCACAAACTGATTGGCCAAAGCCTGAACATCCAAAGCAAGCGGTCTCTCACAGACCGAAATATAAGCAAGACTGCCCATACTGGCTGACTTCCTACTCAAAGCATCGGCCACCACATTGGCCTTTCCCGGATTATATAAGATGGTGATATCATAATCTTTTAATAACTCCAACCACCTCCTCTGCCTCAAATTAAACTCCTTTTGTTTGAACAAATACTGAAGACTCTTGTGATCCGTGAACACCTCACATGCCACGCCATACAGATAATGCCTCCAAATCTTCAACGCGTCAACAATGGCTGCCAACTCCAAATCATGAACCGGATAATTCTTCTCATGAATTTTCAACTACCGCGAAGCATAAGCAATGACCTTATCATCCTGCATCAACACTACACCAAGTCCAATACGAGATGCATCACAATAAATTGTATAAGGCCTTGAACCTGTAGGCAAAACCAACACAGGTGTCGTAGTCAGAGCTGTCTTAAGCTTCTGAAAGCTCACCTCACACTCATCCGACCACTTAAATGGGGCACCCTTCTGAGTCAACCTGGTCATCGGGTTTGCAATAGATGAAAACCCCTCCACGAACCGGCAATAGTGGCCTGCCAATCCCAAGAAACTCCGAATCTCTATAGCTGATGCTGGTCTAGGCCAGTTCTTGACTGCCTCAATCTTCTTCGGATCAATCTGAATACCCTGCGCTGATACAACATGACCCAGGAATGCAACTGAACTCAACCAGAACTCACACATTGAGAACTTAGCATATAACTGACTATCCCTCAAGGTCTGAAGAACCACTATAAGATGCTGCTCATGCTCCTCTCGGCTGCGGGAATATATCAAAATATCATCAATGAAGACTATCACGAATGAATCCAAATAAGGCCTGAACACTCAGTTCATCAAATCCATAAAAGCTGCTGGGGCATTTGTCAACCCGAATGACATAACCAAGAACTCATAATGCTCGTACTGAGTGCGGAAAGCTGTCTTAGGGACATCGGATGCCCTAATTCTCAACTGATGGTAGCCAGATCTCAAGTCAATCTTCAAAAATACCTTGGAACCCTAAAGCTGATCAAACAAATCATCAATCCTCGGCAATGGATACTTATTCTTGATTGTAACCTTGTTCAACTGCCGGTAATCGATACACATTCTCATCGATCCGTCCTTCTTCTTAACAAACAACCGGCGCACCCAAGGCGAAACACTCCGCCTAATGAAACCCTTCGCAAGCAAGTCTTGCAATTGCTCCTTAAACTCTTTCA
The DNA here is from genome assembly GCF_000393655.2 of Nicotiana sylvestris. Classification (NCBI taxonomy): domain Eukaryota; kingdom Viridiplantae; phylum Streptophyta; class Magnoliopsida; order Solanales; family Solanaceae; genus Nicotiana; species Nicotiana sylvestris. Next base: position 90,687,689 of record NC_091057.1, on the reverse strand, counting down.
ACTCAGGCGGTGCCATACGATACGGTGGGATAGAAATGGGCTGAGTACCCAGAGTCAAATCAATGCAAAAGTCAATATCCCTGTCGGGCGGCATACCTGGCAGGTCTGAAGGGAATACCTTAGAAAACTCATGAACAACGGGCACAGAATCAATAGAAGGAACCTCAATACTAGAATCACGAACATATGCCAAATAGGCCAAACACACTTTCTCGACCATGCGCCGAGCCTTCACATAAGAGATAACACTACGGGTAGAATGACCAGAAGTCTCTCTCCACTCTAAACGAGGCAAACCTATTAAAGCTAAGGTCACAGTATTGGCATGACAGTCCAAGATAGCGTGGTAAGGTGATAACCAGACCATTCCCAATGTAACATCGAAATCAACCATGTCCAGAAGCAACAAATCTACACGAGTCTCAAAACCCTCAATCACAACTATACATGAATGATGGACTCGATCTACTATAATAGAATCACTCACCGGCGTAGACACATAAACAGGATCACTCAAAGAATCACTAGGCATGACCAGATATGGTGCAAAATAAGAGGACACAAACGAGTACGTAGACCCTGTATCAAATAACGCTGAAGCAGCGATGCACCGATAGGAGCTGGCGGTACACTGTAGGACTGCTGATCAGAATACTGCATCTGAGAACCACGGCCACCTGAAGCACCGTGAAAAACCTGAAGTACTGACTGAAAAGGCCTAGGAGGATGGCCTCTACCATATGAATCCCTACCTTCAGACGAGGTACCACTGAATCTGCCTGAATGACGGGGCCTCTTGTCCGACCCATGATCACCTCCCTGTGACAGGACCATCTCCACTCTCCTGGCCACATTGGCTACCTCTTGGAAAGATATCTCACTCCCAGCCTCCCTATCCATTTGAAGACGAATCATCTGAATAAGTCAATCAATGAACCTCCTCACCCTCTCTCTCTCTCGGTGGGAAGTATGACAAAAGCATGACGAGCTAGGTCAATGAATCTGGTCTCATACTGGGTAACAGTCATAGAACCCTACTGAAGACGCTCAAACTGCCTCTGATAGGCCTCTCTCTAAGTGATGGGGAGAAACTTCTTCGGAAATAGATGTGTGAACTACTCCCAAGTCAAAGCTGGCGATCCAGCCGGTCTAGCCAAACAGAAATCCCTCCACCAAGTCTTGGCGGATCCAGACAAGCAAAGAGTGGCAAAATCAACCCCATTGGTCTCAACTATCCCCATGTTCCTAAGAACCTTATAACAACTGTCTAGATAATCCTAGGGATCCTCAGTAGATGCACCGCTGAAAGTAGTAGTAACGAGCTTGGTGAACCTATCTAGCCTCCATAAAGCATCGGCAGACATAGCTGCTCCATCACCAGTCTGAACTACCATACTCGGCTGAACTGCTCCAACTGGATGAACCGCTGGAGTCTGAATCTAGGGAGCTACCTACTCCGGAGTGTAAGTAGAAGGAGTCTGGGCTTCTCTTCCAGCCTGAGAGATGGCTGGTGCTACAGGAAGCAAGGCTGCCCGGGTGACACTCTCCATAAGGCCCACTAGGCGGACCAGAGCATCCTCAAGAACTGGGGTGGCAATAAACCCCTATAGGACCCGAGATGGGCCCACCAGAACTACTAGGACTGGAACCTCATCATCAAAATCAACCTGAGGTTCCGCTGCTGGAGCTGCTGCTCGGGGCTGAGCTCTGCCCCTACCTCGACCTCTAGCACGGCCTCGCCCTCGCCCTCTACCCCTCATAGGAGCTGCTACCGGGGGCTCGCGCTACTGGTCAGAGGATGAGGAAGCGCGTGTTCTCACCATTTGCAAAAGAACAGAGTAGAAATTCAATCAGCGTTGAGAAACCAAACCACATGACAAGAAAGAATGAATATGAAGTTTTTCCTAACTCTGTCGCCTCTCGGGGATAAATACAGACGTCTACGTACCGATCTCTCAGACTCTACTAAGCTTGTCTGTGAATTGTGAGACCCATGTAACCTAGAGCTCTGATACCAACTTGTCACGACCCGGATTTCCCACCCTCGGGAGTCGTGATAGTGCATACTAATGTGAGCTAGGCAAGCCAATCCTTTAAACTAATTACTCCATTATCCGATTAATTCTTTTTAACAAGTATAAAGCAATAACGTTTAAACAACGGAATATTTATTTAAGCGGAAGGAAAAACCTGGTGCCACAGTGTCACAGGCGGTCTAAGACTGCTAAATACAAGGTCCGAGAATAAAAGACACACTGTTTCTGAAGCAAAAAGATGAAATAGGAAATAAAAGATAGAGGAGATGCTAGGGCCTGCGGACGCCTGCAGGTCTACCTTGGATCTCTGCGTGGACTGAAGGTAGCCTCCAACTACGGTCCAAGAGCTGCTCCAGGATCTGCACATATTGCAGAGTGTAGTATCTGCACAACCGACCCCATGTACTAGTAAGTGTCTAGCCTAACCTCGGCGAAGTAGTGACAAGGCTAGGACCAGACAACCAAATAAACCTGTACAGTTATATAATATACAGCGGAAAGTAAAGCAGGAATAAACAAATAAAGATGGAAGGGGGAAACATGCTTCGGGGAAATAACAGGTAAAACAGAATATCAAGAGAACTATAAAGGAATAAAAAATCAACCACTAACAAGAATAAGGAAAACAAAGGCAGATCTCACTTTCTTTTCACATCTTGTTGCAGGCGTGCAACCCGATCCTGATTCCGTTATCTCGTGGAAGGCGTGCCACTCGCTCCCATTTCATTTATCTTGTGGTAGGCATACCACCCACTCCCATTTTATTATATCTTGTGGTAGGAGTACCACAAGCTCCTATTTCATTATATCTTGTGGTAGGCGTACCACCCGCTCCCATTTCATTATATCTTGTGGTAGGCGTACCACCCACTTCCATTTCATTATATCTTGTGGTAGGCGTACCACCCGCTCCCATTTTATTATATCTTGTGGTAGGTATACCACCCGCTCCCATTTCATTTATCTCATGGTAGGCGTACCACCCGCTCCCATTTCATTATCTCTTGTGGTAGGCGTACCACCCGCTCCCAATTACAAGCCAACAATAATCACAAGGAATCCCGGCAAGGGAACAAGAGCAATATAACAACTTCCCGGTAAGGGAACAATGATATTTCAACAACATCCCGGCAAGGGAACAATACTATCAAAACAAACATCCCGGCAAGGGAACAATAATATCAAACAAACATCCCGGCAAGGGAACAATGGTGATAATAACATATGAAGCGCAATAAACCACAACAGAGTCATAACAATTATAATACAAGATTCACGGGCATGCTTGACACCAACGTATAGATACTCGTCACCATGCCTATGCGTCGTACTCCACAATTAACATGTAGCAAATAAGACACAACTCCTAATCCCTTAAGCTAAGGTTAGACCAAACACTTACCTCGATGCCACAAACACAATTCACGTTTCAATTATAGCTTTACCCCTTGATTCCACCATCAATTCGCTCAAATCTAGCCACAAGTTACTTAATTACATCAATAAATGCTAAATGAATCAACCCCAATGCATGAAAATGAGTTTTCCAAAGTTTCACCCAAAAGTCAAAACTCGCCCTCAGGCCCACGTGGTCAAAACCCAAGGTTCGAACCAAAATCCGATTACTCATTCCCCCACGAACCCAAATATATAATTTGTTTTAAAATCGGACATCAAATCGAGGTCCAGATCCCCAATTTTTGAAAAACCTAGGTTCTACCCAAAACACCCAATTTCCCCCATGAAATCATTGATCTTGAGTTGAAATCATGTTAAAAGATGTTAATGATTGAAGAAAACAATTTAGAAATCACTTACCAATGTTTTGGAGAAGAAATATTATTTGAAAAATCGACTCTTATGTTTTTGGGGTTTTGAAAAATGAAAAATAACTGAAAATCCCGTCTTAATATACTACTTTTATCTGCCCTGTGCGGACCGCACAAAATCAACTGCGGCCGCACAGCTCCATGTGGATTGCAGTGACATACTTTAGTATTTTGGACATAACTTTCTCTACAGATGTCCAAATTGTGATTTCTTTACCTTTCTGGAAACTGGACATGAAGGGCTACACCTTTTGTTTTTGAATTATTTCATAATTTCTTGTAGATCAAAAGATATAGGCTTCCGAAGTCGAACCAATGAATTGTTTGTTCACCGCGGACCGCACAAAAACTTGTGCGGGTGCACAGGCCCCTCCACGGTAGCACTCCATTTTGTGCGGACCGCATTGGTTTGTTCAGTGGCCTCCCACTTCTCTAAACCTACAACAACTATGTTTTAGGCCTAAGACATCCCGGAACCAACCCGAAACTCACCCGAGCCCTCGGAACTCCAAACCAAGTGCGCATACTAACTCAAAGACATCATATGGACCTACTCGTGCGATCACATCATCAAAATAACATGTAAAATCATGAATTAAACCTCCAAACTCAACATTTTCATCAAGAACTCTCAAAGTTCATAACTTTTCAACCGAAAGTCCAACTCACGTCAAATAAACTCTGTTTTTCACCAAAATTCACAGTTATCTTTCAAATACTATAACAAGTTTGTACCGGGCTCCGGAACCAAAATACGGGCCCGATAACAATGGTTTCAAACATTAATTCTTTTCTTTATTTTTTAGATAGTTCAGTAAAACAATTTCTTTCAAAAATTGATTTCTAAGGCTTGGGACCTCGGAATTCATTTCCGGGCATATTCCCAAGTCCCATATTTTATTGCGGACCTCCCGGGATCGTTGAAACACGGATCCGGGTCTGTTTTCTCAAAATGTTGACCAAAGTCAACCATAATCAAATTTTAACTCTAGAATTTCTATGTCTCATACTTTCACATAGAAGGCTTTCTGGATATAGGTCCAGACCACACACGTAAATCAAGGTGAGGTCAAAGGAGTTTTAGGCCTCAGAACACTGAATTTACTTGTAACACAAGTGATGACCTTTTGGGTCATCACAGCACCTCACCATCTACCTCACTGTATCCGAAGTAGTAGTGAGTGCAGTCCTGGTTTGAGAAGATAAAGGTACACAATCTCCCATCTATTGCATTAGCAAAACACTAGTCGATGCCGAGACGAGGTGCCCACACCTTAAAATTAGCCTTGGCCTTGGTCGTAGCTTTACGAAAGCTTAGACCCTATTTCTAGTGCCACCCCATCTCAATAGTCACGACTTTTCCCTTAAGAAGGCATTTTGCATAAACCCGAGCAATCGGGTAGGTTAGCCAAATGGGCCATAAAATTAAGCGAGCATGATATCACATATCAACCACGGACGACAATAAAGTCGCAAGTCCTTGCTGACTTCGTCGCCAACTTTAGCACAAAAATAATACCTGAAGTCAAGAAAGAAGCCACCCACGCTTCTCCCCAAACACAGGACCTCTGGGTTTCAAACATCGACGATGCCTCTAACATGGTAGGGTCTAGATTGGGACTCATCGAAGTCTCTATAGGAGAAGTGATTCGCGAGTCCAACCATATTATTAAATATTTGTAGGATGTCGTACTCCCAAATGACAAAAAGGAAGCCAAAAAGCTTTGAATACAAGAATCCAGGTACAACATCATTGACAACGACCTGTACAAAAGGACGTATGGCGGCTCCGAGAGAAATGCTTTGGCCCAAATCAAACGCGGTGCGTCCTTGAAGAAGTCCACGAAGGCCATTGTGGAGCTTATTCCGGCAATCGAGCGCTGGTCAGATGCCTCATACGGGCAGGTTACTACTGGCCCATATGAAAAAAGCGGCGACAAACTTCGTGAAAAAATGTGAGTAGTGCCAGAAGTACGCCCCAATGATCCACCAAGCCGGCGAGCACCTCCACTCAGTCACTTCCCCTTATCTGTTCATCAAGTGGGGAATGGACATCATAGGCCCCCTGACTGCAGGGCGAGGTAATGTACAATTACTTTTGATTTTAACTGACGATTTTTCTAAATACGTAGAAGTAGGAGCATTCGCCCAAATACGTAAACAGGAAGTGATGGCCTTTGTATGGAAAAACATTATATGTCATTTCAGCCTCCCCAAAGAAATCAGTTGCGATAACGAACCCCAGTTCACAGGAAAAAAGGTCGTCGAGTCCTTTGAAAAGTGGCATATCAAAAGAATACTCTCAACACCATATCATCCTGCGGGTAATGGACAAGCGGAATCCTCCAACAAATCAATACCGAACATCATAAAGAATAAACTCGAAGGCGCCAAGGGGTTATGGCTGGAATTACTACCAGAAGTACTCTAGGCCTACCGAACAATGCCAAAAACGAGCATAAGAGAGACGCCTTACTCATTAGTCTATGAGATTGATATTGTAATACAAGTCGAGGTCAGAGAGCCTAGTCTGAGATACTCCTATGAGAGTGGGCCGGGGAACGACGAAAGCAGAAGGCAGGAGCTCGATGAAGCTGAAGAATAAAGGGATATGGCCTACATAAGTATGATTGCCCAAAAACAACAAACAGAACATTTTTAACACCTATTTAGCCCTCGTCCATAAGTAAATACAGGTTATATTCGACCCTGTTCAAATCAACACCTATTTGGCCCTCGACCATAACTAAATACAGGTCACATGCGGCCCCATTTGAATTAAAACCTATTTAGCCCTCGGCCATGACTAAATACAGGTTATATTCGACCTAGTTCAAAAACACATATACGGCCCACGACCATAATAAAAATAGGTTACACTCGACCTCGTTCCAATTAACAACTATTTGTTCCTCGACCGTAACTAAAAATAGGCTACATTCGACCTTGCTCGAATTAACATCTATTCGGATCTCGGTCATAACTTAGAACTAGGTTACATTCGACCTCAATCAGATTAACACCTAAACGGCCTGCGTCCATAACTCAACACGTATTATATCCTACCTCGTTTGAATCAATACTTAATTTGTCCTAGGCTATAACTACTTGAGTTATGTTTTCTTTTAGTTAAGACGACCAAGCAACAAAGCAAAAAAGAGAAAGGCATAAAACTCATACAAAAGGAAAAGAGTTAGGTACGAGCAATAGAACTGGCATTTCATACTTAGAATATTCTTTTTACAAAGGCGTGAAAAGACGCCCACAAAAATACATACACAAATCTACAAACGAAAAGAAGAAAAAACAAATAATCTCCGCCACCACCATCGCCATCAGGATACTCATTGTCGTACCAAGCCTTCTGCTCGATCCGTTCCACGCCCTTGCCCTCTTCATCATCACTAACCTCCGGTGTGGCAAGTTCATAACCGCAAACAATCCGAGTTGTACGTGCCTTAGCATGAGCATCCTTAAAATCGGCCTCTGAAATTGTCCCTACCCCATCAGATCTCTAAATATATCCAGTTGGGCCTTGGCATGGATCCACTTCTCATGCAGATCCCGCGGAATGCTAGTAAAAGTCGAAGTGCAAGAGGAAGACGGCTGAGCCAGTAATTGTGCCTTCTCAGCCTCGAGAGCGACAACTTGGTCCCAAGGCTTGAAGCCTCTTTCTCCAGTTCCCCTACCCGCTCATCAAGGCGCTCTTCTCTGAGTCTAGCCATCTCTAGGGTGCTCTCCCTCTCAAAACAGAGAATGCGAACCACGATCCCTAAAGCTTCCATTTTCCGCTTAGCCTCCAACCAGGACAACTTTGCCTTTTCTGAGTCCGCCATCCTCTCAGTGACCTCGCTGCTCAGAGTTTCCACCTTGATTAGGCATTCCTCGAGTTTTGCCCCCAACTAAACCATGTGGGACTGAAGATCGGCTCATTGGGCCTCAACTCCCTTGCCTACCTCGAGATCCTCTCCTTTGTCCCTCAATGCCCCTTCGAGGATGCTGCACTTACCGATGACTCTTACCAATTTGTCATATTTCTCTTTCAGCTCATCTTAGAGAGCATGGAAGCTGCCACTCTCACCAAACCACCTACAGATCTCGTGGTGCTTGTTGCGGTATTCACGGTACTTCCGCTCTATTTTTCGAAAAATGGCCTTGCGCCTTTCCTCTAGGCGGGAACTCTTGATCTCCAGAATAATGGTCTAAAGAAAAGAGAGAAAGGAAGAAAACCAAATTCAAACAAAAAATAAAAATAAGGTACAAGGCACAAAAATTGAAAAGGTCGAAAAGCTTACCCTAAGGGTGAGGCCGGCTATACTCCTCGATAGGGCAACATCGTCTAGTCCCTCGAAAGTTCTACCCTCTATATCATAGCAAAGAGGACTTAAGAAAGGGACCACATTCTCCGTGTTCACCAGTAGGTCCCGATCCATAGGGATCACAATCGTTCGCGTGGACCATTCTAACCTTACTTCAACACGGGTAAAACCCTCAAGATCGGAGCCCGTCTCGTAGCAGTCCTCGGCAACCCCTTTATCTCTCCCATTGGTAGATGAGGACGGAACATTAACCAGCCACAAGGATGATGGCTCATCTCGTTGCACAGTACCCAGAGCCTCCACATATGACCCACTAGCTCCAATATCGGTATCAGGGAGGGGCACGCTTTCGACAGACTCGTCTTCAAGCAGAATGGTCGCCGGCTCGCGATCACCCCTTGTTGAATCCACGGCTCGAACGGTCCCATCACCAACATCCACTGATCTCCTTGTACGAGAGACCAAACCCTCATTTCTTGGCGACAAATCCTCTTCTTCATATATTAAATGATGCAAGGGGGAAGTAGGGAGTTCCGGTGCTGATGTAGTCGACGATCGAGACGACCTAGCTACAGCAGAAGGCAAAATGGAAGCAGATAATTGGGCAGTCCTGGCTGCAGCTACTGTAGGAACAGATTCCGAAGTAGTTTTTCTCTTGCTAAATGCTGGAGGAGGAGCCCTCAGCTTCCTCGATGATTCTTAGGCTACAAAAAAAAAAAGAAATAAAGGTCATCATTTCCCACAAGACGGTAAAGGGCAAGCAACCAGAAGGTCACAATAATATAAAAGAGAGAAAGCCGGCTACTCACGAATCCCAATTGTATAGGGGAGAACCAAACTAACCCAATCATAGATGTCTTCGACCAAAAGTGGGGGTGTAGTTTTGGCTACATAAAGAGAGAACAAGGTGTCAGCATAACTAAAACTAGTAAAACCAACATTCTATAAAAAAAGGGAGGAGAAATATATACTTACGGACATAATTCCAAACCTCGGGGAACCCGCTTGCATTGGCCACCACGTCCTCGATTTTGATGAAGAAGTAGTTGAACAAAAATTGATGATTTGTCTTATCGTCCATCTTCACTGCTAAACATTTTCTTCCTCGGTGGTGAAGATGTACTGCCATTCCCTATAGAAACTAGGGGCGAAAGATGCATTAAGTGGTGAAGTGATATCCTGACCCCGGCTAACTCCGCATACTTCGTAAGCATATAGATACGTTTGTAGATATATGGAGAAAGTTGGGTCGGGAAGACGCCATAATAGCAGCAAAACTCCTCAGCCAATGGGTGAATAGGAAAGGAGTAACTGACGTGGAAAGGGTATGCGTAGAAAGCACAGTACCCAGGGCGGTGTATTTCTACAACGTCGCACACCGCTAGAATTAGGTCGATATGGGCAGAATTTTGAACTTTGCCCTAAATTTAGCAAGGTCAACCTCTTTCATCAATGACTCCGAGATCTCAGGGTCATCCTCAGGCACCTTCGTCAGATCTAACTTTTTCACTACGTGGGATTTTCTCCTCCACCATAGGAAAGTTTTCATCTTCAATAACAATGGAAACCCTATCGCCATGGGGAGGCATACACACTACCAAGGGAATAAGGTCAGGTACCCTTCAGAACTAGAAGATACATTGACCATTTTTAGAGAGGGTATTGTAAGTATAGGAGGAGAAGAAATCACTGGAATCAGGGAAAGCAAAAATACGGTAGTAAGGTCAAGAAGGCAAGAACTCAGAACAAAGAAGAAGACACAGGGATTCAATATCTAGAGTGCAAAGAATAAAGCAAATGGTTTCATATCCCTATTTATAAGAATTCAAGCATCAGAATTGAAAAAGCCAACAGTCATTACCCAACTTAGGTTTCGAAATTGCAGAGGTACGGGAAACGACGCGAGGCATCAAGAAAATGCATAAATGATGATAGGCTTGTCGCGCCCCCTTTTTCCTCGTGGAATCGGGTTTATGACATTTAGAGGAACAACTCATTCCTTTTGGGAATTGGGTTTGATTTGAAGAGTCGCCACCTAATGATTAGGGTGCATTAGGACACCAAGAGGGTTTGATTTGAGTAACCAGAGATTGGGTAAGGGCTTGAAATTATTCCAAAGGGAATGTGTTAGGCAATCCTCAGAATCCACTCGTCTGGTTCCCGGCCAGACAATTATTGTGAGTTTAGGGTACAATTAACATGTAGACAAATAAAGCTCAAATAAGAGGGGATTTCACATATAAAGGTTTGAAAATAGACAAAGTTTAAAAGAGCAATTTGAGGAAGCGGATTCTAGAATGAAAATGTTAAAGAAATAAGAGTAAAGTAAAGGGGGGGTCCTAGGTTTACTAAAAATATGGATCACCCCACACAATGTCTGGTAATCACTCCTCAATAAGGGGCTACACGTGACGTTATCGCGTGGTCATCATATCCATATCTACTCGTCCCGCCCCATTAAGGTATTAATAGTACGGGTTGGTCTCGTTTACTTATTGCACGCTATTACCGGTCCCAATCCTATCAGTCCCGGAGGCATTTAGGACTACTAATCCTAAAGGGACATGTATTGGGCTTATTTGTAGCTTCAAAGGTAAAAACTCTAAGGCGACATACAAAACATGTATTGCAAGTTGAGGAAAAGCACATAACAAGCAGATGTTCAGATATACCTCCTTGAACAAAGAAGCACGTAATCAGCATGACTTATACATACTATTTAGGTCTGATTATTATAGATAAAGAAGGACGGTTACTGAGGCAGTTTTAGTTTATAACATAACTCAGATAAGAAGTCCGAATCAGGCCTACCTGCTGGTTGTAATAATTAACAGAAATAGATTCAGCTTATAATCTTACCCTAAGACTTGCCTAAGCATTGGACAAGGATCTTATAGGCATAATATCTACTGGATTCAGAAAAGCAATGAAATAGTAGGGTCTGAAACATACTGGTTAAACTCGCTAAATAAGGGTAATCGGATTGTTATAAGAAAGGCAAGCCTTAATGAATTGGTTACAAGTTCTGCAACTGACAGTACCCGTTATTACCAATTTTATCTATATACATGAATGAAGCGGCTCAGGTTCGATTAGGAGTTCCTATAGGTATGCTTTGTACACGTTGTTGATTTTGAATCTTGTAGACATGGTGTAAAAATGCAGAAAACCTTATTATTATAGTATCTAAATGCATAAGACTGGTTTTAATCCTACAAACATGGTATCTAGTTTGTAGAATTTTGCTTAAGGCCTATGCGCATGGTATCTAGGTGTAATTGAATACACAGAATTGAACAATCCTATAGGCATGACTTTTACATGTATTTGAATATGCAGAATTCAAAATACTTATAGACATGATTTCTATATGAGAATTGGATATTCAGAACGACCTATAGTCATGATGTCTATATGCATTTGAGTATGCAGAATTCAAAATACCTATAGACATGGTATCTATGTGAGAATTGGGATATGCAGAATTCAAAATGACCAATAGGCATGATTTCTATATGCATTTGAATATGCAGAATTCAAAATACCTATGGTATCTACCCTTTGCATACATAGTTACCCACCCTTTTCACTAACCATCCCCAAGAGTTTATTACGAATTATTACAGCCCGGAATAAAATAAGAATACATCAGAAAAATATAAATAAAAGTACAACTAGAGGAAGCCAGATTCTAACTTCCTCACTGAGTTATGAGGTAAACCAACTCCAAGAGATCTTGATCCAAAGCCTTTCTCTAATTTGAGTGTGTCAAAGTTCCCTAAGAGCCTCAATGGGACTCCGAGCAAAGCTCACACCCAAATATATTATTAGAATAAGGATAAGTGCAGTGTGGAAGGGCCAGCTCTCAAGTGTCCAAGTTCAGAGGGAGCTCAAAGGGTCCCAAGGCAAAGCTCACAAGAGGGGGCCAGAACTTAAAGACTAAAAAAGTGTGCAAGTAAAGAACAGAATGCTAAAGGGGGGAAAGGAGAGGGAAACAACTACAAATAAGTACTCATAAGGGGTCCAGGGGAGTAGGAAAATTGTGAAGAGCCTATTGCTCAGGCAAGGGCAGGCTTTAGGCATGCCCAGCAATGGAGAATGCTAGCATACCTATAAGCCTGCTAGAACACACATTATTAGAGGCAAGGATCCCAGGGGATCAAGTTTAATTCATGGAAAATAATTTGCAGTATTGCCGTGCCTCAAACCATAGCATGAACACATAGGGGTAGGGGTTTAGGATTCATAATAGAACAGGCAGAAAGAAATTTCAGCATGCTAGAATAAGTGTTGAACTATACAGAAGCAGTAGGCAGACATGCATACCAGTGTAGTAAATAAACACATTGTTATGGTGCTGAAAACCTTAAATCAAGACATACTAGTTTTTAAAGAAACAAATAGAGAAAAGCAGACAGCAGGACTTGCAAATAGGCCACAGTACAGGTAACAAAAGAAAATACTTTTGAGTATGGGTATAAGTTTAGAAAGACTATAAGTGTTGGTGTGTTTGTGTCAATGAAGAGCAGGTATTTATAGTGTCAAAACATGCGGAAGAAGGTAAGAAAATAATTAAGGAACTGGGTATCAATTAAAATCAATTAGTACAAGACTTCCTTTAATTAAGGGGTTTAAACTTAAACGGTAATGAACAAAATTATTTAAGTAAAGGGATCAAGTAAGCATCTTGTGCAAAGTGGGCAATTAGGGGTAGATACATAGGAGTTTACTTAAGGGAAGAATTTTGAAATAATAAATATGGTAAAAATCAAAAATCAAGGATTCAGAGATTTGTAATTACTGGACCATGAATAAACCAAGTCAAAAAGGCTAAGGAAAGTTTTCGACCAAGTAAAAGGGAAATCAGCAAACAAGGAAAGAAATCAATCAGGCTTACACAAAGGAAGTCTGAAATTAATCAAAAATTGAAAACCAATTTAGAGGGAAGTTCAGCACATATAAAGAGCACACAAGTATGCGAGGCTGAATTTAGGACAAAGAAAAAACGTCATGCAATTTGCAACAGTAGACAATAGGAACATGGTAGTCACATAGGTCAGTCTCAGTAACTCAACAATGTAGAAGAGAGAGAGTATCAAATAGCATACAAAGGGTCCAGTAGAAAGACCTTAGAAAAGTTTAAAATGGAATCAGAACCATATAAAGAAACAAGGTCGAAACAAAGCTTTGGAAGCCTAATCGAGTAGTAGATGAAATAACTTCAGAAACTCGAAATAGGTTCAAAGAAGTTAGGGCTCTTTTTTCTTTCGAAATCAAACAAGTTCAGAGACGAAGAACAAACAAATCACATAGCCAATGGTCTCAAAACTTGAATGAATTCCCAAATTCTAGGGTTCTTGCCATCAATCGAGTGTAGAGATGAAAGCACAAGTAAGCAAGGAAAAGATACTAACAAAACAAGTTCTGAGATTTCAGAAAGGAACTGAGACCTTTAACATGCATCTTTCAGTAGAAGAAACTCATGATAAACATAGTAAAAGAACAATATGCGAAACACAATAGAAGAACTCATAAGAACATAGTAAAAGAAACCCATAGGAAGACACAGTAGAAGAACTTGTAAGAACAAACCAGGAGAGACACATAAAAATCACAGTAGAAGTAACTAATAAGAAACATAGTAGAAGAAACACACAAGAGAAAAATAAAATCAGAGAAGCATCTAAATAACTTAACAAAAACCCTAAATCGGAAAGATAAAGGTTTTGAAGGCATAGTTTGTTGAAAGAAATCTCGAGAAACCGTCTAAAAGTTTAGGGAAAACACGGATCTAGAATAGATCTAAAGAAATCAGAAGAACCTCAAAGTTAGGGTTTCAGAAGAAACCAGATGGTGAGAAAGGCTTGGAGAGTCGTTGATCTGAGCAGGAGAAGTCGAGATCAGGCTCGAATAGCCATGGCTTGCCGGAGCAAGGCCGGAGGTGGCCATAGAACTTGAATCAAACAAGCTTTGGGCCAAGATTCTTCGTGGTTAGGCCTTGAAACTTCAATAACCAAACGTGTAGGAGATATATGAGGCCGGTATAGGACTTTTATGGCCTTGGAAGCCATAGATTCCGGTGGTTTTAGGGCGGAGGTGGAGGGAGGCAGCTAGGGTTTGGGAGAGGGTGAATCCGGGGGCGACTACCAGTGAGAAATGATTAGGGTTTGGGGGGTATTGGGAACATAAAAAGGAAAGGGTGAGTATGAGTCGTTGATCTAAATGATCAACGGCTGGAATTGAAAGGAGGATCCAGGCGGGTTATTAAGTGAGTCGTGGGTCGGGTAAATTTAAGATTTGGGTCGGGTAATGGGATCTGAAATTGGGTTCAATTAGAGGTGCCCAATCTGGCCAAAATTGAAATACAAGTGGGCTAACATTTAAATATCCATTTTCCTTATTTATTTTATAAAAAATAGTAAAATAATTTATGGAAATAATTTAAAGGTACTAAAATGATGATTAATATATAATTATAGAAATAAAAATACTGGAGTCAATTTTATAATTATAAACACAATTAAATCTTCAAATAGGCTAATATTGCAATTATATGCAATTTAGCTTTTAAAAATACTAAATAAATTTGTAAAATTATGCAAAAGTATGTTAGCTATATTTTAGAATAAATATGAGAATCTAATAAGTGAATTTCCAAAATGACAATTTTGGGAATAATTATTGGGTTTTTCTTGATAAAATAGGGCAATAAGTTGATCTAAAAATCTTTAAATATTAATGAAAAATAAGAAAACCCTTGAAAATACTTATATATGCATACATATGCTATTTGAAAGGTAATTTGCATATAAAAATATACAGGAAAAAATTGGGTATCAACAGCTGCCCCTCTTTACCCGGGAAGGATGAAAGAGTTGTCGGGTAAAGATAGATGGCCAATTTTGACCGAACGAAATAGTTCGAGGAGACTTAGGTCGTACTCTGGCTTCTGAGCTGACTACATATCCCTAGTCTTACAGGAATCAGGCCATATGTCGTTCAGGATCCGCCATCAAAGTATGCCGATTGAGACTTTTCAAAAACGGACGTGATATTGAGGACGGGATGAATGGTCAAAGTCTAACAGGGCTGTAGGAACTCGAGCAGGATCGCTCCTACTAAGATGGCCGTTGTTTGATGGTTTACCTACAAATGAGCAATACGAGCATATATTGTGCGTAAATTTAAACATGATGCAAGTTCTCGTCGGACCATGAATGTTGTCTTTGGACGGTTAGGATGACGTCCTCAGACCATGATGTCCTGGGCCATGAAGCGTATAATAAAGGATTCGCAGGCCATGAAATTATGCTTTCGGGCTATGCAAATGATGCCTCTGAACTATGATGCCTTTGAATAATGATATGCAAAAGATTAAAAGGGGTCATCAGGCCATGATATGGTGAAAATGATGCCTCCGAACAATGATGCCTTCGGATGATTTGGAAATCTTTTATCCCATGAGATGTAGTAGGTGGCGATCTTTCAACCGATGGGATGCAATGGGTGGCGATATTTTAGCCATGCAAGTGTAAAGGTGGCGATCTTTCAGCCATGCAAATGTAAATAGGGCGGCGATCTTTCAACCATGAAAATGTAAAGGTGGCGATCTTTGAGCCATGCAAATGTAAAGGTGGAGATCTTTCAGCCATGCAAATAAGGTGGTGATCTTTTCGCCACGCAAATGTAAATGTGGCAATCTTTCAGCCATGCAAATGTAAAGGTGGCGATCTTTCAGCCATGCAAATAAGGTGGCGATCTTTTAGCCATGCAAATGTAAAGGTGGTGATCTTTCAGTCATGCAAATAAGGTGGCGATCTTTCAGCCATGCAAATGTAAATAAGGCGGCGATCTTTTAGCCATGCAAATGTAAATGTGGCGATCTTTCAGCCATGCAAATAAGGTGGAGATCTTTTAGCTATGCAAATGTAAAGATGGTGATCTTTCAGCCATGCAAATAAGGTGGTGATCTTTCAGCCATGCAAATGTAAAGGTGGCGATCTTTCAGCCATGCAAATAAGGTGGCGATCTTCCAGCCATGCAAATGTAAAGGTGGCGATCTTTCAGCCATGTAAATAAGGTGGTGATCTTCCAGCCATGCAACCATGAAAATAAGGTGGCGATCTTTTAGCCATGCAAATGTAAAGGTGGCGATCTTTCAGTCATGCAAATAAGGTGGTGATCTTTCAGTCATGCAGATGGAGGTAGAGCTTAACCTCAGAAGGCAGAATGGTAGCTTTAAGCAATACAAGAGTGCAGACCGAGGTAGAGCTTAACCTCGGAAGGCAGAATGTAGCCTTATGCAAGAAGTAAAAGGGCAAAATAATAATAGAATTTTCTTAGCTGATAGCGGATTGCGATATTGCGACTGTTGGGGATACTCTGTCTTTCGGGGACACTGTGTGCAGATAGTAGCTGTGAGTAAGTGCACGGTTCTGAGAGTTGTATTTTTGAGCAATATGAGTCTCGTGAGTGTATAGTATATTCGATGATTTTTCAACTCAAGTGCCTGCATCCAAAGAAAAATCGTGAGTTTTGTAAAGAGGGGAGGTTAGTTCGTATTCCCGCTGGCTCTGCTTGACCTGCTCGACTTTGATCTAGTGATACTACATGTATTATTGGGGTAGCATTGCCAAAAAGGCAATTTTGGTAATAAACATGCATGATTTAGTAAAGGCATACATAAAAACATAATTAAGAATAGTTTTCTTTTGATGAACCAATGACTGCGACGTGGTTCAAGACATTGTAACCCTTCTTGTTACGGAATTTTGAGGATCCTCCTCATAATTCTACCCTAGTTTACTGGGTTTATGCTTTTGACTGTTGTTTGCGATGATTTGCTGAAATTACTTCGGAATTTTGAGGGTCCTCCTCAAAATTCTGCCCCAATATCAAATTGCGGGGGAAATGAAACTTTTATTGCATTGTGACCGAACCCATAGGGCTACATACATATCCCCTCTTAAATGGAAATCAGGTCAAGCGTAGTTCAAGTTACATCATATAGGAAAGCATAAAGATTACACATAGTAACGCTTGACTACATCAGAATTAATTAGCTTTGGCCAGACTTCTCCATCCATTTCTGCAAGTATGAGGGCTCCTCCTATCAGAACTCGGTGAACCATGTATGGACCCTGCCAGTTGGGAGAGAATTTCCCTTTGGCTTCATCTTGATGTGGAAAGATTTTCTTTAACACCAGTTGCCTCGGTGTGAACTGTCTTGGCTTGACTCTTTTGTTGAAGGCTCTGGACATTCTGTTCTGATAAAGTTGACCATGGCAAACTGCATTCATCCTTTTTTCGTCTATAAGGGCTAGATGCTCAAAACGATTTTTCACCCACTCTGCATCGTCGAACTCAGCTTCATGTATGATCCTTAGGGAGGGAATTTCTACCTCGGCGGGAATGACTGCTTTTGTACTATAAATCAGTATATAGGGGGTTGCCCCAGTTGATGTGCGGACTGTGGTGCGGTACCCTAGAAGAGCAAATGATAACTTCTCGTGCCACTGTTTATGCTTCTCTATCATTTTTCTCAATATCATCTTGATATTCTTATTGGCGGCTTCAACTGCTCTGTTCATCTGGAGTCTGTAGGCTGAAGAATTCTTGTGTCTGATTCTGAAAGTGTCACACATGGCTTTCATCAATTCACTGTTGAGGTTGGAGACGTTGTCGGTAATGATTGACTCTGGAATCCCGAATCAACAAACAATGCAGTCGTGGACAAAGTCTGCCACGACCTTCTTGGTTACTGCCCTATAAGATGCTGCTTCAACCTATTTGGTAAAATAGTCAATTGCTACCAAGATAAACTTGTGCCCGTTTGATGCGGTAGGTTCGATTGGTCCAATAACATCAATTCCCCAGGCGGCGAACGACCATGGTGAGCTTGTTGCATTAAGCTCGTTTGGAGGTACCTTTATCATATCTGCATGTATCTGACAGTGGTGGCATTTCCGAACATACTGGATGCAATCCGTTTCTATAGTCATCCAAAAGTAACTAGCACGGAGTATCTTGTTTGCTAAGACGAAACCGTTCATATGTGGAGCGCAGGTACCTGCATGAATCTCCTCTAATAGCTTGGATGCTTCTTTCTCATCGACACACCTTAGTAATCCCAAATCATGAGTCCTCCTATATAGGATTCCTCCATTGTGAAAGAAATTATTGGATAACCTCCAAAGTGTGCGCTTCTGGGTAGGATTTGCAAGCTCCGGGTATTCTTCTTTCGCTAAGTATTCCTTGATATCATGAAACCAAGGCTTTCTGTCTGCTTCTTCTTCAACCTGAGCACAATAGGCTGGCTAATCATGGACCTTTTACCGGAATAGGATCAATGAAGTTTTTATCTGGATGTTGTATCATAGAGGACAGGGTCGCCAATGCATCAGTGAACTCATTCTAGACTCTGGGAATATGTTGGAATTCCGTCTTTGTAAACCTCTTTCTCAATTCCTGTACATAGTGCAAATACGGGAATATCTTGGAGTTCTTGGTTGCCCATTCTTCCCGGACCTGATGTATATGTAGGTCTGAATCTCCGATCACTAGCAACTCTTGAATGTTCATGTCAATGGCCATTTTGAGCCCTAGGATGCAGGCTTCATACTCGGCCATGTTGTTGGTGCAGGGAAACCTGAGCTTGGTGGGCACCGAATAATACTGACCGGTTTCTGATACTAGGAATGCTCCTATGCCAACTCCTATGAAATTTGCTGCTCCATCGAAAAAGATTCTCCAACCGTCATAAGATTCTGCAATGTCTTCTCCTATGAACGATACCTCTTCATCAGGAAAATACGTTTTTAGGGGTTCGTATTCTCCGTCCACGGGGTTTTCAGCAAGGTGATTTGCTAGTGCCTGTCCCTTGATTGCCTTCTGAGTTACGTAAATAATGTCAAATTCGCTCAATAGGATTTTCCACTTGTCTAGCTTGCCAGTGGGCATGGGCTTCTGGAAGATGAACTTTAAAGGATCCATCCTTGATATGAGATATGTAGTATAGGCAAAGAAGTAGTGCCTCAGCTTCTAAGCTACCCAAGTCAAAGGACAGCAAGTGCGCTCTAACAGAGAATACCGGGCCTCATATGGGGTGAACTTCTTACTGAGGTAATAGATGGCCTGCTCCTTCCTCCCTGTTTTGTCATGCTACCCCAGAATGAAACCGAAAGCTCCATCCAATACTGCAAGGTAGAGTAATAGAGGTCTACCTGGCTCTGGTAGGACCAAGACAGGTGGTGTTGACAAGTACTCCTGCATTCTGTTGAAAGCTTTTTGGCAGTCATCAGTCCATTTGGTAGCGCCGTCCTTCTTCAACATCTTAAAGATTGGCTCACAGATAATCGTAGATTGTGCTATGAACCGGCTGATGTAGTTAAGTCTTCCCAAGAAACTCATCATGTCCTTCTTGTTCTTTGGCGGTGGCAATTCTTGAATAACTTTGACCTTTGATGGATCCAGTTCTATTCCTCGGCGACTCACAATGAACCCAAGTAGTTTCCCAGCAGGAACCCCGAATGCACACTTTGCGGGATTCAGTTTCAGGTTGTACCTTCTCAATTTATTGAAGAACTTCCTCAAATCTTCCATGTGATCAGTGGCTTTTTTGGACTTGATGATAACATTGTCTTCGTATACCTCTATCTCCTTGTGTATCATATCATAGAAAATGGTAGTCATGGCCCTCATGTAGGTGGCCCCAACATTCTTTAATCCAAACGACATCATCTTGTAACAGTACATCCCTCATGGTGTAATGAAAGTCGTTTTCTCAGCATCTTCTTCATCCATCCAGATCTGATGATACCCATCAAAACAATCTACAAATGACTGCAGCTCATGCTTGGCGCAATTGTCAATCAGGATGTGTATATTCGGCAAAGGGAAGTCGTCTTTCGGACTGGACCGGTTGAGATCCCGGTAGTCGACACAGACTCTGACCTTCCCGTCCTTTTTTGGTACTGGCACAATGTTGGCTAACCATGTTCGATATTCTACTACCCTGACAACTTTAGCTTTGACCTGCTTAGTGACTTCTTCTTTGATTTTCAGACTCATATCAGGCTTAAACTTTCTGATCTTTTGCTTTACTAGTGGACATGTTGGATTGGTTGGTAGTTTGTGAACCACAATAGATGTACTCAGACCAGTCATGCCGTCATATGACCAGGCGAATATGTCCTCATATTCCCTTAGAAATTCTGTGTACTCTTCCTTTTCTGACGGTGATAAATGGATGCTGATTCGTGTTTCTTTGACATTCTCTGTATCTCCCAGGTTAACAACCTCAGTCTCGTCCAAGTTGAACTTATGTATGTTCTCAAAATTTTCAATTTTTTTAACAATCTCTTCTGGTATATCATCTTCCTCTGAATCTATGTCCATTTGTTACATTGTCTCGTTGCATGTCACAGTCATCGGTTCATCAATATAAGTAATAGTAATGTTGTATAAGTAAAGTAATGAGAGAAAACAATAGTAATAAGTGTTGATTCATAAGAAAATCAAAATGCTTTGATAAATTGCATAATTGTTTTAAACATTGGAGATCTTATTACAGGAATTGAAAACATGGGAAAATAAAATCTTTTAGTAAAGTAAAACAGTGCTTGTTTTAGCCTTGCTACCCCAAGGCTCGTCGGGCTCTGGTTGTCCTGATGGTCCAGTTATTGAGGCGGGCCCCTCTGCTTACAGCCTGTATGGAAGGGCCTTCCTCCCCCTCCTCCTCGAGAACAACATAACAGTCCATGTCATTGTCTTCTAGGAACAAATTCCTTACCGCAGCAAATGCTTCTTCTTCTTTTTCTGACCCATAGATAACACCGGCCGGTTGGAAAGTCCGCTCCAAGTGTGGTACTGGCTGCTCCAACGGATAGTAAGGACCGCGCCATAGTGGCGACCAGTGGTTGAATTTCTTCCAGGTGTACTCATATCCTAGACCGAAGGTGGTGCCATGTATCTTGAGTTTTATGGGCTTAGCGATTCCTTGGAGGTTTTTACCGAGCCCTTTGCCAGGTTCGTACCCACACCAATTCAGTATACTCTCGATCTTGTTATCCCACCATTTGTATTTGTCAATAGCATTCACCCTTTCGATGTGATGGTAAGTTTCTTCTCCAAGCTTCCTTCTTCCTTCGATTGATGGAATGGTCTGGCGACTGTATATTGGATTGCTTTCGTCTCTGTGAATGATTACCTCTTGATGGTTCCATTGGAATTTCACTGCCTGATGCAGTGTCAATGCCACAGCCCCAGCAGCATGAATCCATAGTCATCCCAGCAGCAGATTGTAAGATGCCAGTACGTCTATAACTTGGAAGTCAACATCGAACCAAGTTGGCCCCATTTGAAAACACAGACTAATCTCCCCAATGGTGGATCTTTGGGAGTCGTCGAAGGCGTTTACGTTGATAGCTCCGTCCTTTATCTCATGCAATCCTTTGCCCAATTTCTTGAGTGTTACCAGTGGACAAATATTGAGTCTGGAACCCCCATCAATCAGGACCCTTGTGATAAAGTAATCCTCGCATTGCACAGTGATGTGCAGTGCTTTGTTGTGCCCCAACCCTTCAGGCGGTAGCTCATCCTCATGAAAAGTAATTTTGTGACTCTCCAATACCTGTCCGACCATGTTAGCCATTTCTCCGCCAGTAATGTTGTTTGGCACATATGCTTCACCCAGCACCTTCAACAGAGCATTCTTGTGTGCCTCAGAATTTTGTAGCAAAGCAAGTATAGAGATCTGTGCCGGTGTTTTGTTCAACTGGTCGATGACAGAGTATTCCTTGGCCTGCATCTTTCTCCAAAGATCGTCTGGACCTGTCTCAATAATGGGTGACCGATTGGAGGCCTGCTTGCTTGACTCATCTAGGTGTTCCGGGGTATAGATCCTACCAGTTCTCGTCATACCCTGTGCAGCAACAGTTTCCTCAAACCTAACCTTGCCTTTCCTCCTTGCCTCAGTTGTATAGTCCCATGGTATAGCCTTTATGTGGAATGGTGTCATGGTTGACATAACCACTGGGATTGGTGTGGCTATCGTCACTCCAAACGGAGCATGTTCCTTAGGTGGTAAAACTGCAACTTCGAATGGTACAGGTGCATTTTTTGGAGACACGAATTCAACCTCAATTGGCACTGGTGTCTTTGCAGATGACATTGTTTCAAATTCCAGTGGTACTAACATATTTACCTTAGTGTCCCCAGAGGGCTAAATCTGGACCACGATCAGGTTAAGAGTAACTATTGGTTTCTATAGGTTATCACCTTCTGTGATCAAACTGATCGATCCCTCGGGATCCCAATCATCCTCTATTTCAATAATGTGAACGCCTCCACCCTTGTGGTCTGGCAGCGGGTTATTGCGGACATTCAGAGCGGGTTCCTTTTCCACAATAATCTTGTTGTCAATCAAAGCCTGGATTTTGTCTTTCAAAGAGCGACATTCGTCGATGGTGTATCCTTTCATGCCGGAATGGTATGTACAGGATAGGGGTGATGTAACCAGCAGCTTTGAGTCTTTTGTACAACTGGTCAATAGGTTCAGCAATGGTTGTGTATTGTTTAGGAGGTCTATGATCGAAATTTGGTCGAGGTCTAGGAAAGTTTTGGCATGTATGAGGTGATTGATAACGGGATGGTTGAGTATTGTAGGCTTGGTAAACATGTGTGGGTTGGGAATATCTGGGTGAAGTAGGCTAATATGTGGGAGGCGGAGGTGATTAATAAGTGGGTGGTGGAGCTTGGTATGCGGGTGATGGTGCTTGGTAGTTCAGAGTTGGTTGATATGTGAGTGGAGGTAAGTTTGGTATTTGATAGGAGATTTGGTTCTCTATGCAACCATTACGGCTCCTACGTCATTTTCTTGGACACTCCACCAGACTGCAAAGCCTTATTTGTAGCTTGCAAGGCCTCGAAGTTTGTAACCATACCGCTTTTGATGCCCTCTTCGATCCTTTCACCCAGCTTGATAATGTCAGAAAATTTATGGCTCTCAATCAACATTAGTCGTTCATAATACTGCAGGTCTTGAGCCCGAACAAAGAATTTGTTCATCAGTTCCTCCTCTAAGGCAGGTCTGACCTTAGCAGCTTCGGACCTCCAGCGAGTAGCATACTCGCAAAATGTTTCTGTAGGTTTCTTCTTTAGATTCTGAATATAAAACACATCTGGTGCATTCTCGGTGTTGAACCTGAACCTGTCCATGAAGTCGGACGCCATGCTTACCTAATTTCACCACTTCTTTGGATCCTGACTAATGTACCAAGACAAAGCATCTCCCTTCAAACTCCTCATGAACATCTTCATGCGGATTCTTTCGTCTTTCCCTACTCCGACCAGCTTGTCACAGCAAGTTCTCAAATGGACCCTTGGATCCCCTGTACCATCAAACATTTCGAACTTTGGAGGTTTGTACCCCTCGAGTAGTTCGACATCGGGTTGTATGCAAAGATCTTCATAGTTTAGCCATTCAATTCACTAACTTCCTTCAACGCCTTGAATTGGGCTAGTCAATTTCTTAAGTTCTTCAGTCGGTTTCCTGATGAGTGAGTCTTTATCATCAGACTCGGGTGTGTTTGAGATGGGTTGGGTGGAGTGTGGCATAGTCTCCACATAGATAGGGGTGTTATGATGGGTGTGGAAGTGGTCATTTATAGAGTTCAAGGGTTCTGGGATGAGCAATGGAGCGTTGTTTGAAGTATGGCAGGTGTTGCAGTGGTGGTGAGGAGTGGGATGGTTTTGTTGCTTTGGGATATTTTGTGGAGGTGTGGAATTTTGAGCATTTGGGAAGTTGACATCCGGAGTGGTCAGGGAAAATGCCAGATTTGCCAGATTCTGAACCTGATCAAGTTTCTCTTGGAACTTCAGCAGCTTTTGTTCCAGTTGGGATGCATTTTCTTTGGAAACCTGAGTACCATGGGCGTGAGTGACCTCTACCCGTTCAGTTGAGTTCTCCTTTCTGGTGTTGTTCAGATCTTCCATCTTCTTTGTTCTTGTTTCTGACAGGACTAAGAGGAGGAGTGGGTGGAGGGCCCCTGGATCTCGTGGAATAAGATGATGTTGCCAGAGTACACGAACTAACCTTTAGAGAGGGGAATAAATAAACAAAAAGTAAAAACAAAAAGGTAACAAGTTAGTGAGGATTATAAGAAAATGTTACGATATTTAAACACATAGTGCAAGAATGTAAATCGTGTCCTATTTGGGAACCTCTTTGTGCTCGAGGTAGGCCTAGTGACAAGTTGATTTGGAGAACTTAGAATGCTAAATGCCTCATTTTATTGATATAAAGTAGACGAATCCCAAATTGACACTAAATAACAGGAAATAAGATATCACTAGTGGCTGTTGGCCTTATTAAATTTCATAAAGCAAAAGAAAACTCCTATCTATTTGGTCCCAGAAGGACCTTCCCCAGACTCGGCATCTTTGACTCCGTCGAACAACTTTCCCAACTCTCGATGTCCCAACAATAGGTAGGCTCTGGCTAGATGTCCGCCCTCATTTCCCTCAACATTCTGGAAATCCTCGATCCTTTTGAGAAATTTCCTTTCCAGCTCTACTATGCCCCGCTTCAAGTATCCCAGTTGCTTGTTGGCACCGACAGCCATGTTTTTCCACTCTTCAATCAGCTTTTGATTGGCTTCCTGTATCTCACGGTGCTCGCTTGACCATTCCCGAATCCTCTTGTGCAGTTGATTGTATTTGACCTGTGCCTCGGCCCTCTCATCTATGATCCTATGGCCCCTAGCAAGTCTTGGCTGGCCCAGACCATCGTGATTAGATTCTAACTAGCCTGAATAGTAGGGAGCGCAACCAGCGTGGTATCTGTCTGGCTCGATAGTATCTCTTCCCATGATGATCTTGCAATGCCACATATGCTGAGCTTGGCACTTATAAGGACTGTCATCAGCTTGGAAGTCAGCCCGGAAGTGACTCATCTTGTCGATCCTTGGTATAACCTGCTTCCTACCAGCCTGTCTCATAACTCAGAGAGGGACATAAGGGTAGGTTCCTCTCAGACCAATTAGTATTAGAAATGGCACATCCCTGGATTGGGCGATAAACTACTTGGTAGGGAACCATTCGAACATCCATTGTATTTGATCCTCAGTTAGGTTTTCAAACAGCTCTAACTATCCCTTGGCGTCTTCTGACTGGGCGAACATGTTGGGCATGTAATTCATCCGCCTTGGATGATGGAAAGCTATATGATCATCCCAGTCCCTTCGCTGAATCTCTTGCTGGTATTCACCCTTTTGGAGATGTTCTATGAGCCAGAGCTGGAGTAGCAAATTGTAGCCCTCAAAGTGTTTAACTCCTCGTTGACACTTCTCCAAGGCTCGGTATATCTCCGCAATAATCATGGGCACAATGTTGAAAGGTTGCCCACCAATGCCCTCCATCAAAGTTTTAGTTACCATAGCCAGCTTGGTATGGATCCTTGCTTTCTTCATTGGAAACACTATCAACCCCAGGAAACAAAACATAAACACAAAGACCCTTCGGTGAATATGTCCTAATGATGTGATGGCAAATTTGTCAGGATAGGTACGGTAGGATTTATTGTGACTGTACCTCTCATATAAGTAGTCGAAGGGGATATAAGATTCCTTCAGACATGTCAGTTCTGGATTCTTCTTCAGACCCATCATTTTGAGAAAACCCCTGCCCTTACGGTTCTCAGGCATTAACAATCCCGATGTTTCCCATGGTATACCGGCCAATCCTCCTATTTCTTATAGCAAAGGTGTCATTTCAATGTCCCCGAAGTGGAATACATCCCTTTCACAGTCCCAGAACAAAGTAGCAGCTTCTATGATCTTGTTGTTGGGTTGAATCTCCAGAAGAGAAGGTAGATTGCCCAGATATTCCCGGACAAGAGTTTGATCACTAGAGTGAAGATCCTCCCACCAGCTTAACAATTTTGGGTGGATGCTGGTGACCATGCCAAATCTGGGGACTTCGTGCCTCATTTTCTGCAAAATAAAAGGGTTAGACCCTTACCCCCACCGGACTCGACTATTTAATATCAACAATTGGCATAAAAACATTTAGTTCTCCAAATTAATGCACAGAACGTGGTAGTGTCCGTTTGGGTTTTGGGGAAACCCAGTGGACTTTGGATAAGGCTATCTTAAAGAGTCATTATGCGGACAACATAACTGACTCGGCTAGGTTTGACCATGATGCTTGCATAGTTAAATAGAGTAAGGTTTCTATGGGGTTTTAGACTGGTACCCTTGAGCGGAACACTCAAGGGGAAAAAGGCATGGAACCGTCGACTACACCGTTGATCGACTGGTTTTACCGCAAATACGCCTTTTTGGATTTAGGGGGTGATAATATCGGAAGAGCGCAACCACTCATTATAAGTGTTGTTATGGTATTTTGTTTGGCACGAGTGGAATATGATGTTGAGCATGATTATGCAATAATTAAAGCAGGCTGTCACGTATTTGCACGTTACGAAAGCAGTAAATACAATAGTTCTTCATAATTTAAAGTAGTAGTAAGGGAAAGCAGTAAAGGAAAGAAACAAAAGATAAGTCAGTTTTGCAATGGAAAAGAAAATTGAATGCTTGAAAGAAATAAACAGATAATTGCGCATAAAGAAGCATAAATTCACAATAATAGTCTGAAATAGTAAAAATCTAAAAGTCCCCAGCAGAGTCGCCATGCTGTCGCGCCCCCTTTTTCCTCACGGAATCGGGTTTATGACATTTGGAGGGACAACTCATTTCTTTTGGGAATTGGGTTTGATTTGAAGAGTCGCCACCTAATGATTAGGGTGCATTAGGACACCAAGAGGGTTTGATTTGAGTAACCAGAGATTGGGTAAGGGCTTGAAATTATTCCAAGGGGAAGGTGTTAAGCACCCCTCAGAATCCACTAGTGTAGTTCCCGGTCAGATAATTATTGTAAGTTTAGGGTACAATTAACATGTAGACAAATAAAGCTCAAATAGGAGGGGATTTCACATATGAAGGTTTGAAAATAGACAAAGTTTAAAAGAGCAATTTGAGGAAGCGAATTCTAGAATGAAAATGTTAAAGAAATAAGAGTAAAGGAAAGGGGGGTCCTAGGTTTACTAAAAATATGGATCACCCCACACAACGTCTGGTAATCACTCCTCAATGAGGGGATACACATGACGTTATCGTGTGGTCATCATATCCATATCTACCCTTCCCACCCCGTTAAGGTATTTAAAGGTAAAGCGCGGGTTGGTCTCATTTACTTATTACATGCTATTACCCGTCCCAATCCTATCAATCCCGGAGGCATTTAGGACTACTAATCCTAAAGTGAGGGATATTGGGCTTATTTGTAGTTTCAAAGGTAAAAACTCTAAGGCGACATACAAAACACGTATTGCAAGTTGAGGGAAAGCACATAACAAGCAGAGGTTCAGATATATCTCCTTGAACATGAGCATGACTTACACATACTATTTAGGTCTGATTATTATAGATAAAGAAGGACGGTTACTGAGGCAGTTTTAGTTTATTACATAATTCAGATAAGAAGTTCGAATTAGGCCTGCCTGCTGGTTGTAATAATTAACAGAAACATATTTAGCTTATAATCTTACCCTAAGGCTTGCCTAAGCGTTAGACAAGGATCCTATAGGCATAATATCTACTGGATTCAGAAAAGCAATGAAATAGTAAGGTCTGAAACACACTGGTTAAACTTCTAAATAAGGGTAATTAGATTGTTAAAAGAGAGGCAAGCCTTAATGAATTGGTTACAAGTTCTGCAAGTGACAGTACCCATTATTACCAATTTTAGCTCTATAAGTGAATGAAGCGACTCAGGTTCGATTAAGAGTTCCTATAGGTATGCTTTCTACGCGTTATTGATTTTGAACCTTGTAGACATGGTGTAAAAATGCAGAAAACCTTATTGTCATAGTATCTAAATGCATAAGATTGGTTTTAATCCTACAAACATGGTATCTAGTTTGCAGAATTTTGCTTAAGGCCTATGCGCATGATATCTAGGTGTAATTGAATACGCAGAATTGAACAATCTTATAGGCATGACTTCTACATGTATTTGAATATGGAGAATTCAAAAAACCTATAGACATGATTTCTATATGAGAATTGGATATTCAAAACGACCTATAGGCATGATGTCTATATGCATTTGAGTATGTAGAATTCAAAATACCTATAGACATGGTATCTATGTGA
This sequence comes from Nicotiana sylvestris, assembly GCF_000393655.2. NCBI lineage: Eukaryota > Viridiplantae > Streptophyta > Magnoliopsida > Solanales > Solanaceae > Nicotiana > Nicotiana sylvestris. Next base: position 90,659,292 of record NC_091057.1, on the reverse strand, counting down.
GAATTGGGATATGAAGAATTCAAAATGACCTATAGGCAAGATTTCTATATGCATTTGAATATGCAGAATTCAAAATACCTATGGTATCTACCCTTTGCATACATAGTTACCCACCCTTTTCACTAACCATCCCCAAGAGTTTATTACGAATTATTACAGCCCGGAATAAAATAAAAATACACCAGAAAAATATAAATAAAATTACAACTAGAGGAAGCCTGATTCTGACTTCCTCACTGAGTTATGAGGTAAACCAACTCCAAGATATCATGATCCAAAGCCTTTCTCCCATTTGAGTGTGTCAAAGTTCCCTAAGAGCCTCAATGGGACCTCGGGCAATGCTCACACCCAAATGTATTATTAGCACAGGGATAAGTGCAGTGTGGAAGTGTCAACCCTCAAGTGTCCAAGTTCAGAGGGAGCTCAAAGGGTCCCAAGGCAAGGTTCACAAGAGGGGGGCATAACTTAAAGACTAAGAAAGTGTGCAAGTAAAGAACAGAATGCTAAAGGGGGGAGAGGAGAGGGAAACAGCTACAAATAAGTACCATAAGGGGTCCAGGGGAGTAGGGAAATTGTGAAGAGCCTATTGCTTAGGCAAGGGCAGGCTTTAGGCATGCCCAGCAATGGAGAATGGAGCATACCTATAAGCCTGCTAGAACACACATTATTAGAGGCTAGGATCCCAGGGGATCAAGTTTGATTCATGGACAATAATTTGCAGTATTGCCGTGCCTCAAACCATAGCATGAACACATAGGGGTAGGGGTTTGGGATTCATAATAGAACAGGCAGAAAAAAATTTCAGCATGCTAGAGTAAGTGTTGAACTATACAGAAGCAGTAGGCAGACATGCATACAAAGGTAGTAAATAAACACATTGTTATGGTGCTGAAAACCATAACAGGACATACCAGTTTTTAAAGAAGTAAATAGAGAAAAGCAGACAGCAGGACTTGCAAAAGGCCATAGTACAAGTAACAAGAGAAAATAATTTTGAGTATGGGTATAAGTTCAGAAAGACTATGAGTGTTGGTGTGTTTGTGTCAATGAAGAGCAGGTATTTATAGTGTGAAAACAGGCGGAAAGAAGGTAAGAAAATAATTAAGGAACTGGGTATCAATTAAAATCAATTAGTACGAGACTTTCTTTAATTAAGGAGTTTAAACTTAAATGGTAATGAACAAAATTATTTAAGGAAAGGGATCAAGTAAGCATCTTGTGCAAAGTAGGCAATTAGGGGTAGATACATAGGAGTTTACTTAACGGAAGAATTTTGAAATAAACGATTAAATAAATAAGGTAAAAATCAAAAATCAAGGAGTCAGAGATTTGTAATTACTGGTCCATGAATAAACCAAGTCAGAAAGGCTAAGGAAAGTTTTCGACCAAGTAACAAGAAATTAGCAAAGAAGGAAAGAAATCAATCAGGCTTACACAAAGGAAGTCTGAAATTAATCAAAAATTGAAAGCCATTTTAGAGGGAAGTTCAGCACATATAAAGAGCACACAAGTATGCGAGGCTGAATTTAGGACAAAGAAAAAATGCCATGCAATTTGCAACAGTAGACTATAGGAACATGCTAGTCACATAGGTCAGTCTTAGTAACTCAGCAATGTAGAAGAGAGAGAGTATCAAATATCAAACAAAGGGTCCAGTAGAAAGACCTTAAAAGAGTTTAATAGGGAATCAGAACCATATAAAGAAACAAAGGTCGAAACAAAGCTTTGGAAGCCTAATCAAGTAGTAGATGAGATAACTTCAGAAACTCGAAATAGGTTCAAAGACGTTAGGGCTCTTTTTTTTCTTTCGAAATCAAACAAGTTCAGAGATGAAGAACAAACAAATCACATAGCCAATGGTCTCAAAACATACTAGAATCCCCAAATTCTAGGGTTCTTGCCATCAATCGAGTGTAGAGATGAAAGGACAAGTAATCAAGGAAAAGATACTAACGAAACAAGTTCAGAGATTTCAGAAAGGAACTGAGACCCTTAACATGCATCTTTCAGTAGAAGAAACTCATGAGAAACATAGTAAAAGAACAATATGCGAAACACAGTAGAAGAACTCATAAGAACATAGGAGAAGAAACACATAGGAAGACACAGTAGAAGAACTCGTAAGAACACACTAGGAGAGACACATAAAAATCACAGTAGAAGAAACTAATAAGAAACACAGTAGAAGAAACACACAAGAGAAAAAGAAAATCAGAGAAGCATCTAAATAACTTAACAAAAACCCTAAATCGGAAAGATAAAAGTTTTGAAGGCATAGTTTGTTGAAAGAAATCTCGAGAAACCGTTTAAAAGTTTAGGAAAAACACGGATCTAGAACAGATCTAAAGAAATCAGAAGAACCTCAAAGTTAGGGTTTCAGAAGAAACCAGATGGTGAGAAAGGCTTGGAGAGTCGTTGATCTGAGCAGGAGAAGTCGAGATCAGGCTCGAATAGCCATGGCTTGCCGGAGCAAGGCCGGAGGTGGCCATAGAACTCGAATCAAACAAGCTCTAGGCCAAGCTTCTTCGTGGTCAGGCCTTGAAACTTTAGTAACCAAACGTGTAGGAGTTATTGGAGGCCGGTATAGGACTTCTATGGCCTTGGAAGCCATGGATTCCGGTGGTTTTAGGGTGGAAGCGGAGGGAGGCATCTAGGGTTTCTGAGAGAGAATTTGGGAGAGGGTGAATCCGAGGGCAGCTACCGGTGAGAAATTATTAGGGTTTGGGGGGTATTGGGAAATTAAAAAGGAAAGGGTGAGTATGACCCGTTGATCTAAATGATCAACGGCTGGGATTGAAAAGGGGATCCGGGCGGGTTATTAAAAGGGTCGTGGATCGGGTAAATTTAAGATTTGGGCCGGGTAATGGGATCTAAAATTGGGTTCAATTAGGGGTGCCCAATCTGGCCAAAATTGAAATACAAATGGGCTAACATTTAAATAGCCATTTTCCCTTATTTATTTTATAAAAAATAGTAAAATAATTTTTGGAAATAATTTAAAGGTACTTAAATGACTAATAATATATAATTATAAAAATAAAAAATACTGGAGTCAATTTTATAATTATAAACACAATTAAATCTTAAAATAGGCTAATATTGCAATTATATGCAATTTAGCTTTTAAAAATACTAAATAAATTTGTAAAATTACACAAATATTATGTTAGCTATATTTTAGTACAAATATGAGAATCTAATAAGTGAATTTCTAAAATGACGATTTTGGGAATAATTATTGGGTTTTTCTTGATAAAATAGGGCAATAAATTGATCTAAAAATCTTTAAAAATTAATAAAAAATAAGAAAACCCTTGGACATACTTATATATTCATACATATGCTATTTGAAAGGTAATTTGAAAATAAAAATATACAGGGAATTTGTGTATCAACAAGGCTATAATTATGTATTTTAGTCGCTTATTACACTCTAATTTACTACACTTTAATTGAGTTTGAGCTTTAATCACTGGTGTTTTGTACTAAATGTGTATTTTATGCCTTGTAGGAGTGATTCCGATCTATGAAGATGTTATAGAATCGATTCAAGCTATTCTGGAGCTTTGAAGTCTGAGTAAAAGCCTAAGGACTAAGTTGTGATCGTGTTCGGGGATCAACGGATGACTAAGTTGGGATCGTGTTCGAGGATCAACAGATGATAATGCACTTTAAAAACGAAACGAAGAATCGAGCATGCATATTGCGCATTGTCAAGTAAAATGCACATAACTTTTCACTAAGAAATCCGTTTGGGCTCCACAATATTTTGTTGGAAATCTATTTAAAAGGACTACAACTTTCTTGTTTTACATTTTCCCAAATTCCCACAGTCGCAGCACGCCTGCCTATTTGGCTCCTGCCTCGAAATTGCAAGGTTCCCGATAAACTCCACCACCACACCGCGTGGCGCGCCTGTGTCATATTTATAGAGTTATTTTCCTATTTTGTGCGGGAGAAGGTGTTTTCATTTGGTCCCGACCCTACTTGGTATAAATACATGTAAAAACAATATTTTTGTAAATTTGGATGAATTTTTGACCAAGGTAAAGCACAGAGCCGCTATGGAGGCTGTGTGTAACGACCCGGCCGGTCATTTTAAGAATTTACACCCCGATCCCCTATTAACCGCTTTACCCGTGTTTGTTTTTACTATTTTGGTTTGCCAAGATGATTTATTTTGAGTTTCAGAGTGTTTTGGGACACTTAGTCCCTAAATGAGAGTTTAAGCTTTAGAATTTGGACCGTAGTCGGGGCAGTATGAAGACAGAATCGGAATGAATTTTGTCGGTTCCGTTAGCTCCGTTGGGTGATTGGGGTTTAGGAGCGTGTTCGGATTGTGTTTTGGAGGTCCGTAGCGTATTTAGGCTTGAAATGCCGAAAGTTAAATTTTTTAAGTTTCCGGTTCGATAGTGAGATTTTGATATCAGGGTCGGAATGGAATTCCAGAAGTTGGAGTAGTTCCATAGTGTTGAATATGATGTGCGTGCAAATTTTCAGGTCATTCGGACGAGGTTTGACAGTTTTTTTGATCGAAAACAAAATTTGGAAGTTTTGGGAATCCTTAGGCTTGGATTGGAGAGCGATTTGTGGTTTTATGATTGTTTGATGTGATTTGGGGGTTGGACTAAGTTCATATGATGTTTTAGGATTGGTTGGTGTGTTTGGTTGAAGTCCCGGGGTCCTCGGGTGTATTTCGGATGTTTAATGGACCTTTAGACTCAAGAGGAAAATTGCAGAAATTGCAGCAGGTCTCCAGTTCCGGTTTCCTTCTTTGCGTTCGCGAGTGGGGATCTCATTCATGAGGAGGAGCTGGGGCAAGTGAAAGCTTAACATTTCTCATTCGCAATGATGGTCCCACGTTCATGAAGCTGGGAGATCATATGCCTACGCTTTCGCAAAGAAGGTCCCACGTTCGCGTAGGAGGGAGAGAGTTGCTACCGCGTTCAAGACAGGGTCATCGCGTTTGCGATGAAGGAATTCTGGGCCAAGCCACGTTATGCTTTGCGAATGCGATGGGCCTTCCGCGTTCGCGAAGAAGGAATCACTTGGGCCGATTTTAAAGTTTCAAAATCGAGGGTTTAGCCATTTTTATCAAAACTAGAGTTTGGGAGCTCGGATTTGAACGAGATTTTGAGGGATTTTCAGATATATCAATTGGGTAATTATTCTACACTTGATTTTGGTTATATCTCACTAATCTATTGTTAATTTTATCATTTAATTTCGGATTTGGAGTGAAAATTTGGGGAAAATAGAATAGAGTTCTTCAACTAAGATTTTGAGTTTTGATAGGAAATTTGACATCGGATTTGGATATTCGTGAGTGAATGGGGGTTTATAATCCGTAACTTTTATCCGGTTCCGAGACGTGAGCCCGGAAGACTTTTTGGGCAATTTTCTTAATTTCGCGTGTTAGCTTCGAATTAATAAGTGGAATTAGTTACTTGAAGTTATATTTACATTATGCAATTGATTTGAATAGATTTGGGCCATTTGGAGTCGGGTACTCGTGGAAAGAACGTGATTTCGAGTTGATTGAGTTAGTTTGAGTAAGAGCACTATGTAGTATCCTTAGCTTGTGATTTCATGAGATTCCAGATTTTGGGAGATCTTTTCAGTTAAGAGTGTGTATTTGTATATGTCGAGCGGCATCTTAAACGTTTTCATTATGGTTATCCGCAGTTTCTATTAGTTTTTATCTATTGTTTTCCTTTTTCCGTAAATTGTTAGGCTTACCTAGTTGTAGAGACTAGGTGCCGTCACGATAGTTCACGGAGGACGAACTGAGGTCGTGACACTGTGTTTCATCTTTTCTTCCACGTATTTTTTATGTTTCTTCGTATGATTTGTTATTTTGCTACCATGTCTATGTGGAGCTAAACTTGACATTCTAGGGTTGTGGTTCTTTCATGACTATTGTTATTCGAATATTGATTTTGATTTCTTAGTTTATCATATTGGTTTATTTATTCAATCCAGCGCTTAATTATTTGATTTCTTGATCACCAATTGAATACTATCTATGAATCTAGAGTTGAACTACAAAGTGGGAATTCTAGATTGCATATAAGATTGAGTAGAGAAAGTTCTTAAACCTGACATCGAAGAACGGATTCGCAGTTAGGATCGACATATACCTAATTGCCTTGTTTAGTTGATTTACAGGAATTATAAATGCGTTCTTGTTAGTTTTAATTCCATAGATAGGCGTTAGGTTAGCTTGAACAGGCGAGTAAGAACTTGACAAATTCTTATGAGAAATATTAAACCATTTAACTAATAAACTATATAAATTAGTTAGTCAATTCAATTGTAGAATACAATAGGAATGTTAGATAGCCCATAATCCTAGATTGTTTTCCTTACATTAATAATATAAAAATCTTCTCTTCCTCTGCTCAAAGTTCATTATTATTTTTAGTTTAATTACTTTAGCATCACTTCTTTTGGGTTTAATCCTTGTTTGGATAATTAGGATAGGATGATCTAGCTAATAGTTGATAACAAGTCCTTGTGGGTTCGACACTCAATCTTATCAATTTATTACTTGACGACCGGATATACTTGCGTGTGCGTTTGGCCGCAATAGTAATAATGATGCATGATGTCATGACATCACTCTGAATCGATGTGACCCTAAAACTTGCGGCTCACGAAAGGTCACGTTGTCACTTTCGAGACACCATCAATCGACTTGCTCGCTCAAATTTCCCAATCACAACAAATAGTGTCCGCTCATTGAGGTCGTCCAGGATCGACCTCAATAAGCAGAGGGACTAACTGTATAGGCCAAAATCTGCCCTGAGAAAATTTAGTATAAAGCGACGTCGAGAAAGGGATTGGCCGATATCGACTAGGAAGCACCAAGGTTCGTGACTGAGGAGCTAACAATGGTCGAGGTCGACTGTTGTGTCAATAGCTGCAACGGTAACTATTTGAAATAGTAAAGTGAATATTCCCTTCACTTGTACTGTTATGGTTGTTAGCGATATAAACTCTACCTTTTTACTAAGATTCTATCATCTATTATTTCATATTTTTCCATCAGATCCGAGAATACTTCCAATATTCTAGGATTTGTTCGCTATTCATCACTGTTAGAAAGAAGAATCATCCAACTCATTCAGTATTGGGTGAATCATTCTCTTTATTTACATAAATGTCGCTTATTACTATTTATTACTTGATGTTCCTTTATTAATGCTCAAATCCTTTGGAATATTAAATGTGCATTATTTTAAGTCCCCCACCAGTATTATCTCACATTATTTACGCTAATTAGTTCTAAATATAGAGATACTATCATTAACTAGGTTTAATCATTTCTTACATAATTATATTTTTTGGTTAAACATATAGTCGCTGTAAAAATAATAGCAAAAAAAATATAAAAAATTTGTATATTTTTGTATATATATATATATATATATATACATTTTGTATGTTTTATACATTTTTTTGGCTACCAGATGTAAATAGTTTCAGGCGCGGGCTAAAAGTGATAATACAATCACAATGCACTAGACCATTATTATTATAGACTAAACAAAGATTAATTTATGCTTTTTTAAATAAAAAAAATTGTATTCCTTTAAAAAGCTTCACTAGTGATATTCGAGAGTTGATCTTTCAATTAAGTCTTGCATGAAAGTAAAATAGACAAACTTAGCGTACGTAGTTATCTTGACCTTCTTGTTCGAATGACTTAGCATTACGATAGTAATGTTACTAAAATGATAACATAATTATCTGTTTTTTTGTTTCCCGCCCGGTGTCTTGGGGCCCAACTAAATCCGGATTCGCGCCGGGAAGTCCCACATTGGGGTAAAACGCTCCCTAACAAAGGCGACTTCATCCCAGGGGCTCGAACTCGAGACCTCGGGTTAAGGATGAAGTAATACTTACCACTCCACCACAAATTATCTTGCTAATATATAATTCCATCTAGGCTAAATTAAGATTTGGTTTTGGTTTTGCAGGAGTGGATTGATAAATCATCCTATATATAACTGCAAATTAAATATGCAGGTGAGTGATGATGGCTACCAGATTATATTTGATGCTACTAATGGAGCTTTGGAATTGGTAGTAAATCTTTCTATCTTCTCTGTCTTCTTATACTTTTTTTTTTCTTTTCTTAAATCTCTATAAATTGATCCAATTAGTAATTTTTTTAAAGGATCTCTCTTCATGACGTGAGGACTGATATGCACATATTATTGTACTAACAAAGGCACTAATTTTTGACCCAACAAAAAGAACAAAACCCGCGAAAATCAAACAGACAATGTCATAGATAAACATAGAAACGGTAAAGGAAATAGACAAACTTGATCATCAACGATCAGAGATACAAAAGTTAACAAAGAGTACTCGAAAGAGAAATAACACAACAACAGAGCATTTATTTTTGCAATAAAAACTGAACGTCGAAAAAGTGGATGCATTAAATGGTGACGATACAGTTAGATGTAACTGTATCTTCGCGTGGCGGGCCGATCAATCCCAGAGTGAAAGAGCAGCCGCTCTTCCTCGTGCTTCAATCTGAGCACGAATTTGAGCTGCAATAATCTGTTCGTGTGCTTCATTAGCTGCATTTATCATCTCTACTGCTGAATTTGTATTTGGATTTGGATCTGTATTTGAATTTGGATTTGGATTTGGATTTGGATTTGGATGCGGTTGCTGTCTGGGGAAAACACCAACTTCAGGACTAATTGTACACGGCAAGTGCGACATAAAATCACAACCAGCGCAATAGTACAACCAATCGTCAGTCTTCATTATTACATTGCAGACATCACAACTATATACGATATTCTTATCTTCGAAAGGAGAACCAAATAGGAGCTCCAATTGATGCGGGTGTATGTCAACAAGTAATGAGCTCGGAGAAGACGCACATTGCAAGTGAACATCAAATTCGCAACAAGCACAACTAAAGCAAAATCCATTGCCAGCAGAGCCACAAGCCTTGCAAGTATAAGAACGACTCGAGTAAGTTGGACTTGCGAGAAGGGTCAAAGGATGGGAAGAATGAGATGAATGATCGAGAAAACGAGGAGCATTGAAGCAGTTCTCGTGGAGGAAATATTGGCAGCTATTGCAGCCGTAGAAATTAGGCTTATCATTGTTTGGTTGCTCACAAGCATTGCAAGTGAGAGTTTCAACTTCAGCTGGATTGATAGGTTTCAAGATGTGGGAATGGCTGAAGTGTTGTTTACCTTGACTTGTTGAATCTCTATTCCGATTCCGTCTTCCCATTGATTTTCCTTGTAATTTTGCTCAATAAGGGATATATATAATAGCAAGTTTAGTGATTACACTGATTCGTAGTTACTTCTATTTATAGACATTAAGCTGATAATTAGTTTCTATGTATAGACATTAATTAAGTGCGATACTAACTTGGCCACGTTGTTCCTTCGGCGACTTTGCTTTTCTTTTTTTTCCCCTTTACTAAGTCGTACTACAATATAATTTGGCCAATTGCTATTCAAAAACATATCTTAACATCCGTAGCATATTGACTGACTTTAGCTATTATCCAAAATGGCTAAAAGAATCTTTCTCTTTCTATATCACTTATATAGTTATGTACAAAATGCGAGCGACTTTGAAGTTAATTTACTTAAGACTAAACGCTGTCTAAGAGCCTGTTTGGATTGACTTAAAAGCTAGTTGTTTGGAGTGTTTAGCCAAAAAGAAAACAGCTTAAAAAAAGTTTAAAAGGGCTTAAAAAAAAGCTAAAATTCACAAGTTAGGATATCCTAACTTCTCCATTTTTGGCTTAAAAGCCATCTTATTTTGACCAACGAAATTACTTACTTGTCCTTTATAACTTTTACTAATCCCAAAACTACCCTCGTCAAATAAATCCTAAAATATCCAACTACTCCCACTTTCTGTTCATCTTCTTTCCTCTTCTTCTCCTTCATCTTCGACGGTAAGATTGTTCTTCTCCTTCATTTTCGATACTTTCTGTTCTTCTTTCCCAAACTACTCCCAAACTTTCCGTGTTCTTCATGCCAAACATGGTTTTAAGGCTTTACATTTTAAAAAAAATATATGGTAATAATCTTTTTGCAAGTTTTATGTTTAGTCATGATCAGTTTATAGAAATCGAGGTTTGGCAGATTGTTACATAATAAGCAAGAGGAAGATGTAGGTTCTTGATTTGTTTTATGCGATATTTTTGTCTTTTTAATAGAAAAAAGTGTTTACCAGCACTTATTTACCAAATAACTTTAATAACTTTTTTTAAGTTTCAACACTTTTATCCAAACATGTAACTGTTTATTTATAAAACAAGCTTCAGCACTTAAAAGTTGCTTTTAAGCACTTGTGCTTAAAAGCCATTTTTTTAAGCCAATCCAAACGGGCTCTAATTGTTTGTTTTCTGAAGTTAATTTCCTTTTCCATTTTCTTCTCTCGCTTAGCTCTATGACCCTTTATAGGTGGCCATGTGTTATTGGGTGTGCGAACAAAGTACAAAGTGACATATTAGTAGTTGCAAAAATTGGGAATATACGTATAAGGTGTAGGGATCTCCTAATGGTATAAGGCCTTTTGGGTAAAATCGTACGGTCTTGGCCTAAAGCAGATAATGTCATATTATGTTAAGAGTATCATTAAACTAGTTTAGCCCAACATCTGTGATATAAAATAAATTAGATCCACCGCAGTTTCGGCAAATTTCTAAATTGGGAAGTCAACTGTATTGAGGTTCATGAAACTTGGAAGTATCGGTAACAGTCCACTGTTAGACTTTTTGCTCCTCCAAGTTGGCATTTGATCATTCAATATCGTAGTTCTGACTAATAATTCATTTAGACTTGTTCTAATCTGTATTCATCTTCTGAAAATTTGAGTTTTTTTAAGCAACTGTCTCAAAAATTAGCTTGCCAGACGAACAGTCATATGTCTGCCTTTGACTGATAACTAAAAGAAATACGTTTACCTGATTTTCAAACTTTAATTTGATAGTTCCTCTTACTGGTGTTACCGATCTTCTCAAGTTGGATGTCACTTCGATAAGATTCCACATGTATATTGTCACCCCCAAAATCCACTAAAGATCGTGATGACGCCTAACACCGTCTTCAGACAAGCCAATATCGAATGATTAACTTAATTATTCATTTTAGTATTTTTAAAATCATAATTTTTATCAATTAAATAGTAAGGAATAGAATTTACAGGGTAAATGATAATATTTTCACAACTATAATAATGAACAACCCGTAAGCACCCCCAAAACCCAGTGTCATAAGTGCATGAGCATCAACCAGGCTAAGAAGTATAATAAAATGCAACATCTGTGTGGAATAATAACTCTGATGGAGAATCTGCAGGCTGCGGATTGTAATATGAAATGCAGCTCATGGTAAATCTCCGTAACATCTGCGCCTCTGCGCCCAAAAGACCACCAGACATATATGTACATTTACAAAAATGTGCAGCAAGTATAACATGAATACGTAAATCAATGCGTACCCAGTAAGTATCTAGCCAAACCCCAGAGAAATAGTGACGAGAGGTCAACATCGACACTTACTAGTGGTCTAATAAGACAGTTACAATAAGAAGTAAACAGATATAGGGCAGAGTAAACAAACGAAATAAATAAGTTTAAATACATTACATAATCCTCCTCTCTACAATAGACTCAAGCTCTCAGTTAGAAATTTCGTCCTCAACTAGAGCATATATATATATATATATATATATATATATATATATATATATATATATATATATATATATTGGACCTCACCAGATAGGTCATCATAATTCAAATTAGAAAGACTCATAGATACACTGATTTCTTGTCAAATATTACACACGATTCCATGAGAGTATTTTATAGAAATGTCGAGGCATACGGCCCGATCCCATCATAATCTGTGCACTGCCGAAGGTTGAACGACACGAACTATAGATGCATTTGTTATACTGCCGAGGCGAACGGCCGGATCCCATTAGAATAAGAAGTTTTAACGGGTCCTTGACCCCACTCACGAATAAACGTATGAGTTATAATTTAAGAAAATCTTTCAATGCAAATGCATAGCACGGGAGAAATCCGTAAGAGGAACACAACTATTCTGTGGCTAATCATGAAACTCGTCAAATCTCTATAATAGCGAGTCTATCACTCTACACATGTCTATTCTCAAGTCGTAATGTGAAATAAAGAAATTAAACGAGCAAGGATAACCCCTATAATACAAGTATAGCATGGTGTGAATCTAAGTCTACCTGGACAATAACATAAATCTAGCTACGTACGGACTCTCATTACCTCGTGCGTACGTAGCACCCACAACTAGTAGCACATAACAATTACATCACCTAGGGGTAGTTTCCCATCACAGAGTTAGACATGAGACTTACCTTACTTCGCAACCAAATTCAAGATTCCAATAAACCTTTGCCTCATGAATAGATTCCAATAAACCTTTGCCAATTCAATATACTCAACACGAATCGTAGGAATTAATTCCATATGAAATTACTAATCTTCCGAATAAAAATCCGAAATTCATCTCAGAATTCAACAATGGGACCCATGTCTCGAATCTCGAAAAAACTCACGAAATCTAAACAACTATCTCGAGGCGAGTCCAACCATACAAAAATTATCAATTTCCGACATCGGATTGCCTTTCAAATCTTCATTTTACATTTTTGGAAGATTTTATGAAAATTTGATTTTTCTTCCGTTAATCCATGGATTTATGATGTAATTAAGTATTGAATCATGAAATATAATCAATATAGAATAAGGAACACTTACCCGAATGTTTTCCCTCGAACATCTCTCAAAAACCGCCTTATCCCGAGATCCAAATCGTTAAAAATGGAAAATTGGGTGAAGCCCCATTTTCAGAACTTAAATCTGATGCCCAGTCATTTACCCTATGCGATCGTGAAGCACAATATTTTTTTAGCATTTTTTTTACTCTATGTGATCACGGCCATTCTCCCGCTATCGCGACGAACAAATATTTCCAACAGCTTCTCCAACTCTTTCGGACAACCTCTAGTATAATAATCATAACTTTTTGAACAAAACTCTGAATAACAAATAGTTTAACTTTCTGAAAACTAAACACCAAGATCTATAACTTTTATGTTTTGGTCATCTCCCAATTCCTTATAGTTGAGATATAAGCTGCCAAAGTCAGCCCTGTACAACACAAATATCTTCTTCGCGATTTCCAAACATCTTCCCGGACAGCCTGCAGTGCACCAACCATAAATTTTTGTACACAACTCCAAATGTCAAATGGTTTAATTTGCTGAATACGAGGCACAAAGAGCTACAACTTTCATTTTGGATCATCTCCAAATTCCATATAGATTGTGAGATATAAGCTTCCAAATTCGAGTCAGTGCAGCAGAAAGTTTCCTCTATGCAATCGCGAAAGGTCTTCCACGATCGCGAATCACTGGCCAATTTCTCCCATTTTACTCATCGTGATTGCGGCCAATTCCCCAATATCGCAGAGCACACTTGTGTAGCCAAAAATCGGCAGCTAAAAATGGCCAAGAAATGGTTTGAAACTACCCCAAAACTTACCCGAGCCCCTCGAGACCCTGTTCGAACATACCAACAAGTCTCAAAATATATCACGGACTTAGCCGAGGCCTTAAATCACATCAAACAACGCTAAAAACAGGAATCACACCCCAATTCAAGCCTAATGAAACTAAGAAATTTCAACTTCTAAATTCGGTGCCGAAACCTATCAAATCAATTCCGATTGACCTCAAATTTTTCACACAAGTCATATATGACATTACAGACCTACTCCCACTTCCGGAATTAGAATCCGACCCCGGTATCAAAAGGTCCACTCCCGGTCAAACTTCCAAAAACTTTCAACTTCCAGCTTTCGCTAAACGACCTCAAAATGACCTACGGACCTCTAAATCTACATCCGAGCGCGCTCATAAGACCAAAATCACCACACGGAGCTATTCCCAGGCTCGGAATACCAAACGAACATCGATAACATTAAAATACACTTCAACCAAATTTGATGAAATTCTTCCAAATGCCAACTTTCCATAATAAGCATTGTAATGCTCCCAGGTCATCCAAAACCCGATCCGGTCATACGCCCAAGTCCATAATCATCATACGAACCTACTGGAACCTTAAAATCCCTATTCCGAGGTCGTTTACTCAAAAGTAAAATCTTAATCAAGTCTTCAAACTTAAAGCTTCCGAAATTAAAGATTTCTTTCCAAATCAACTCCGAACTTCCCGAAATCCAATTCTGACCATACGTACAAATTATAATTCATTAAGTGAAGCTACTCAAGGCCTCAAGTCACCGAACGACGTGCTAGAACTCAAAACGATCGGTCAGGTCGTTACATATATTTTACCCCTTGAGACAACTAGCTGCAAGTATAATTAAGTTATAGACTTTGAACTCATATAAAGAATTTTCCTCTAATGCCTCATTACACCTTTTTATACATACCCTTAAAAGGATTATGAATTCTGTATCTAGATCATCTGCATTAGAGGTTAATGAAATAAGGATCAGAAAATCCATACGTAAATACTTTTGAGGCTAGGGATGGTTGCAATGACGAGCAGTGTAACGACCCGACCGGTCGTTTTGAACTTTTGCACTTTGATCGCCAGTTACCAGGTATGACTTTCCCCGTGTAACGTATTATGACTGATGTAGATCGTTGGTTTTGGTTTTCAGGAAAAATCGTAATGAATTTGAAGGAACAGTCTCAATTGAAAGCTTTGAATTTGAAAGGTTTGACTAAGAGTTGACTTATTTGTATATGAGCTCGGATCAGAAATTTTATGATTTGGATAGCTTCGTTGGGTGATTTATGACTTAGGAGCGCGATCGGAATGCATTTTAGAAGTCCGTGGAAGGATTTGGCGTGAATTGGCAAAGTTAATATTTTGGCGAATTCCGGTTGATAGGTGAGATTTTGATCCGAGAATTGGAATGGAATTCCGAGAGTGGATGTAGCTTCGTTATGTCATTTGTGATGTGTGTGCAAAGTTTCAGGTCATTTGGACGTCGTTTGGTCGACTTTTTGATCGAATTCGGATTTCGGAAGTTTTGGAATTCTTAGGCTTGAATTCGAGGGTGATTTGATGTTTTGATGTTGATTTGAGCGTTCTGAATGTTGGAACAAGTTTGAACTATGTTATGGGGTGTGTTGGCATGTTTGGTCGGGGTCCCAAGAGTCTCGGATAAGTTTTGGAAGAGTTTTTGGAAGATTTTGTCGTTTTGAGCATAAGCATGTAATGATCCAAAGATCCATTTTTAGTTCTAGAGATCGAAATTTGATTTCGAGACTTCCAAAATTTTGATAATGAATTATAGGACTGATCTGGAAAGTGTGGTCTAATTTCATCAAGTCGCGATTGGGTTTTTGACACGAAACATGAGTTAATTGTTTAACGAGCGAAATGGATATTGAACTAAGCAAATGAGCTCCAAATTGAGTTTCAACTGAAGGGCTAAGTTCGTATTATTATTTATGACTCATAGGAACAAGAATCATCGAATTCCAAGTTCGTATGATGGAGTTAGAGCCTTTTTAGTGAAAAGAAAAGTTGGTGCAATTTTCTGGGCAGTTTCTGCATTTTTCGCACGTGTGAACAGTGAACGCACATGCATGAACAGTACCGTGTGCAGTATCCCGTGAACAGTACCGTGTACAGTACCCCCGTGAACAGTACCCCCGTGAATAGTCGTGAACAGTGTGAACAGTACTGGACAGAACGTTATCCCATTTTCAAATTTTACCAAATTGGAACTCGGGGAGAGGCGATTTTTGGGAGATTTTCAGAGAAAATAATGGGGTAAGTGTTCTTAACTTAATTTTGGTTAGATTACCCGAATCTATTACTAGTTTTGGCATTTAATTGGTGATTTTAGTTGGGAAAATCCTGAAAACCCTCTTGGTTTAATTTGAAGATTGAGGGTCGAGTTGATGTCGGATTTTAGTAAAATTGGTATGGTTGGACTCGTGGTTGGATGAGATTTCATATTCCGTAATTTTTGTCGGATTCCGAGATGTGGGCCGCACGGGCGAATTTTGAGTGCAATTTTGGATTTTTAATGGAAAATGTAGAATTTCATATGGAATTAATTCCTATAATTTTTATTAACTGAATCGAATTATTATGGCTAGATTCGAGGCATTCGGATGTCGATTTGAGAGACAAAGGCATCACAAGCTAGAGGATTAGCCGGTTCGATGTAAGTAATGATTGTAAATATTGTCCTAAGGGTTTGAAACCCCGGATTATACGTCGTTGTGTTACTTTGAGGTGACTTGCACGCTGGATGACGAGCGTGGGGTAGAGCACCGCTGGGGATTTTGACCTAGTCCATCCCGAACAAATATTTTAATGTGTATTTGATAGTTAATTGTTTGACATTATTATATTTTTGGGTTGTATGCCATGTTTGGGCCTTGTGCCGACTTGTTGAGACCCTTAGGGGTATTTTTACTATCTTTCCTCACTCTATTTGTTTGAAAGCATATTCTCAGTCATGTTTTACCTGTTTATTGCTCAATTCTGTCTTTATCACTATATTCTTAACATGTGGAAATTGTTTTGGGCTAAGTTCCCTGTTTTATTGAGATAGACCGAGGGTCTGATTGTGAGATTGATGACTGAGATAGACTGAGAATCTGATGGTGAGGTTAATGACTGAGAGAGGCCGAGGGCCTACTTGTGAGGATTCTATATCTATGGATCGGGCTGCACGCCGCAGCAATGTGTGTGTGTATATATATATATATATATATATATATATATGTATGTATGTATATGGATCGGGCTACATGCCGCAGCGGTGCTTATATGGATCGGGCTGCGCGTCGCAGCAATATAGTGCTTGGGTTGTAGGAACCCCTCCGGAGTCTGCACACCCCTAGTGAGCGCAGTCGACTATTTATATAGATCGGGCTGTATGCCACAGCGATGCATGGATCGGGCTGCACGCCGTAGCGGTTACTTTGATTTCAGTTATTCTGAGAGATATACGGATCGGGCTGCACGCTGCAGCAGTTACTATATGGTACCAATTGAGCGTGAATGCTGAGTACGAGTACTGATTGGTAAGAGTTGAGTCACGAGTGACAGAGAGGCTATCCCGAGGGGCGATAGATATATACATGCATATGAGTGGTGTTTTGCCTGAGAGGCCTGTTTATGGAATTATTGATTTCACTTATCTTAAAATGAGTTTCTATCGAATATGTTGATTTATTGACTGTTTTCACTCATCTTTATATTGAGCCTCTGTTGGAAAGTTGCACAAATGTTTTAAAACAACTTTTATTTAAACTGGGGTTTATGAGATGTTCAGAAATTAATCACTGATTTGACATTGGTTATTTCCACTGAGATTTTCAAGTTATGAAGTGTTTGTGATCACTGTTTTGCCCGAGGGGCTGTTTTACAAACTATACTTTGCCCGAGGGGCCGATTATGACTTTAATATCTATTATAATTTTAAATGGTATTGAACCCCACTGAAACTATTGGAAGGTATTTCAAAGATGATTTTTACTAAAAGCTGGATTTTAAAAGGGAAGATTGACTTGTATTATGATTTGAAAGCATGTTGTATTTATTGAACCCAGCGTAAATGTGGATTCATTGTTTCCTACTGCTCAACCTTTATTTACTCTTATTACTTACTGGGTTGGAGTACTCACATTACTCCCTGCACCTCGTGTGCAGATTCAGGTATATCGGAACCCGGTAGCGGGTGTTGATAGCTTAGCCGTGGAGTCATTAGAGTTAGCAAGGTGGTTGCATGATGTTCGCAGCACCGCTTCCTTCCCCTCATTGTTGTTATTGTATTTAGTACATTTTTAGACTTTTGTTGTATTTAGACCTTGATAGTTGCTCATGACTAGTGACACTCCGATGTCAGGCTGGTATTTTATTTCGCACTATTATTCCAGGATTTTATTATGAAACATTGTTTGATTTAAAGACATAAAAATGACTCTTAATGCTTAAAGGGTTAAGGTGAGTGTTGTGTCGGCTGGCCTTGTCTTCACGAGAGGCGCCATCACGACCGGGCCGGTTTGGGTCGTGACAAGTTGGTATCAGAGTCTAGGTTACATAGGTCTCACGAGTCATGAGCAGGTTTAGTAGAGTCTTGCGGATCGATACGGAGACATTTGTATTTATCCTCGAGAGGCTGCAGAACCTTTAGAAAAACTTCACATTCTTGAATTCTTATTGTGCGTCCTTTGATTCATCTTGAAATGTAACTCTTAAATTCCTTCCACGCATTCGTATGCGCGCATGATCGCTCAGTATCATATGTACCTTGATGGTTTGTGATTTTCCGATCGAGGGGCGAGGTGTGATCTCTGTAAGTTGATGTTGGGCCAGTCTGAAGGATTTGAGGCCGGATCTTTGCCTATGGCTTGAGCACCGAGGTGTTGATTGTGTGAGCAAGTGTTTTGAACTTATATGTTTGGTATTGTCCCTATTAGTGGAAGTGACGGTTGAGTAACTATGTAATGAGTATGTTAGTACTGCGAGATGTATTCATATGATTTGGAAAAGACAAAAAGGGTCTGCTGGAGGATAGAAGAACTATTAGGTACTTGAATTCCATCTTGATTCGAGGTATAGCCCCGAGTTATAGGTGTGTGAAGAATCTTTTCATGTTTCCCAGTTGTGAGTGAATTAAAAAAAATCATGTTGCGGTATGAGTTCAGACTCAGGAAGACTAAGTGACTGCATACAGTTTATGATGGTGCAAGGTATACATAAATGATAGTTAAGGCGGAGCAGGTGGGTTATCTCCTGCAAAGTGTTCTGGAGTTGTGTGATCTTTATGTTGTCTGTTAGAAGATCCCATTTACAAGTGAAATATATATATATATATATATATATATATATATATATATGTGTGTGTGTGTGTGAATTTAATTTGGGTCGCTTAAGAGAGTGGGTTTAATTGTTATGAGAGTAAATACGAGATTTGTTGAAGATATGAAGTACCGGATGGTCTGTGTTCCACGAGCTTATGAAGGATTGAGTTAATCTCACTATGGTATTATGGCAGCAATAAAGCGCATGTGTTATGAGTTATGGTGTGTGTTTGACCTATGGCTTTGAGCCAAGTGGGGGAGTCCGCTATTGAATAGTTGATTGCACGGTTATATGCTCTAATGGTCCTAGTTCGAGGCGCATTTGTGAATCAGTTATGGCTCGAGTAAAGGAAATTTCAATAAAGGCTATATTATGCTTTATGGGTGTACGAGAATCGGGGAATGACTTGAGTTATGGTTGGTAAGGAATGCTCGGTGCATAGGGCAAGAAGTTGCTTGGTTATATTGGAATGAGGTCATATTCTGCAGTGTCGGAGTGCTAATGAAGCACAGGTTGTTCGGTTCGTTTAATCAATCTAACTATGGTTTGAGTAGTGTGGATGACTCTAGAGAATGGTCCTATTGTGTTCAAAACTCTACATGCAATAATTGGAGGCTTCTAAGTTGTACTTATGGATATAAACTGAGTTTTCAGTGGAAGATGGCAAGACTTGTGGTATTTTCTATATTAATTATGGGATTCTATATATCAGTATCGGGAAGGTGAAGGTAATGGCTTTGGGGAACACTTAAAGAGTATTCAGCGGCTTAGGAGCCTTAGACGGTGTAGCTTTATGCTTGGGTTTCGTATGATAAGCCTAGGTTGAGGAAATTGTGGTGCTATAGCAAGAAGGAATATCAAGTTGAAGATGAATCAGAAGGAATTTAGATAGATAGGGTATCTTGATAGTAGACCAAATCGGTATGGTAAGGATATGATTAATTCCTTGTGTGTGTTCGAGGTAATGAGTTCCTACAACTATTTTGCAACAATGCTCTTGGGTTTTGATGGCTTGCTTAGCTTGATCTAGTTAGAAGGATTCAGTCCTGGCAGTTGAATTTGTGCAAATGGAATTGGGAGAGTTCTTATTGATTTCTACCATGGTTGGAGAGGTGAAATTTCTTTGAGTGTGAGAAGCATAGGATATGTAATGATTTTTCTTCTAGATGGGATCAATGGAAGTTCTTGGCTAGATGAGTTACAGTTTAGTTCTGAAAGGAAGTTCATAAAACTCTTAGGCAGCGGGTAGCCTCAGATGATTAAGGAATGGTACTGCTAATTGGAAATGATTTGATGAGAGTCTATGTTTTAGTAAAAGGGCAATGTTATTAAGTTTATAGCACTTCGGTAGTATTGAGGCACCTTCTTTTTAGATCAACTGGTGATATTCGGGTTTGCTTGGTGGCACAAGGAAATTTTAGAGTATCTATAGTGGAATGATTGGGTATTAGAGGTTGTGGATTTCGGTATTATGTGATGTCGGGCACCGTATCGTATGGCTCCTGCCGGAGTTATGGTAGTTGAAGGAGCAGCTTTAGGCTTCCTTGGTAAGGAGTTCGTTGGCAGGCCAATGTGGATGCGTGTTCTAGCTCGAGTCGGCTTGGTTGGCCCCGAATTGTATTGTTGAGGGATAGGTTGATTCGACCGTTATTGAGCTTATTAGTGATCTGGGGAGATCTATGAGTTGCCTTTCTGTGTTGTGAGATGATACGATCTGTTGGTTATATGCACCTATGGTGCGGTTCTATAGGAGTTTCATAATGGAAGTCGAGTGGGAGGAGTAATTTGGTGTTGCTCGGTGAACAGCATATCTGTCATGTCCTATCGGGTGTGCGTGGTGTATGTCATTTGCTTCATCGTGAGTATGATGAATTGCTTGGGTTCCAGATATCAAATTGTGCATGGTTGTCGATTTCGAGCATAGTGACTTAAGGTGGTTCCATGTGGAGCAGTGTTTAAATAAGGTCGCGCATTGTAGTGAATATATGTGGAGGTATGACCTTGCAGGTTAGATTCGTGTGTTCTGTTCCTATGATGTGAGACGGGTTCTCAGTATTGTGTTGTGGTGGTACTAGTGAACTTGAGGTTTAGCTATTTCATTTGAGTCATTTTTATAATTTGAGTATGTTCGGATTGTTGCGTATTGATGCGTGTATTGTGCAAGTTGTGGCTTAGATCTGTATAGATGTGTCATGTCACTAGAGTAATGTGTTGGATTAGAGGAGATCGTTGGGGATCATTAATAAATACAAACAGATTCGATTTCAGCATGTTTGATGGGTAAATATCGAGGTTCGGTTCAGAAATTTGCTATGGTCCTTGCCAAAGGAGAAGTAACCTTATGGATAACTGATTTGAGAGATGGTTATAATTTATTGCGTGTTTTATTTATCATTGGCAGTATATGGAAGTATTGGAATGAGACTTTAGTTGATAAGAGGTTTCTACCGGTATTCGGGTGTTGTGTGCAGCTGCTGTGAATGGAAGTTATCGCTACATGTGTTTGAGTTACGTGGTATATCGGATAACTGCACTTGAGGTTGCAGGCATGGGTTACTACAGCTAGTTCGGGTCTATTCAAAGTATAGGTGTGAGGTTCTGATCGTATTGAGGATTTTAGAAGCAGAAATGTGGTTCTATGGTTTATGGACTAGGATGGATTGTGAAATTTCAGTTATATTATGTTATCGAACCTATATGAGGTAGGGTAATGTGGGATCACCCCCGGGTATATGCATGGTAAAGTTATTCAGCAATTGGTTGGCTTCTGGAATAACTCTGGGCACGTTCGAGGACGAACGTGTGTTTAAGTGGGGGAGGATGTAACGACCCGACCGGTCGTTTTGAACTTTTGCACTTTGATTGCCAGTTCCCGGGCATGACTTGCCCCGTGTAACGTATTATGACTCATGTAGATCGTTGGTTTTGGTTTTCAGGAAAAATCGTAATGAATTTGAAGGAACAGTCTCAGTTGAAAGCTTTGAATTAGAAAAATTTGACTAAGAGTTGACTTATTTGTATATGAGCTCAGATCGGAAACTTTATGATTTGGATAGCTTCGTTGGGTGATTTATGACTTAGGAGCGCGATCGGAATGCATTTTGGAAGTTCGTGGAAGGATTTGGCTTGAATTGGCAAAGTTAACATTTTGGCGAATTCCGGTTGATATGTGAGATTTTGATCCGAGGGTCGGAATGGAATTCCGAGAGTGACTGTAGCTTCGTTATGTCATTTGTGATGTTTGTGCAAAATTTCAGGTCATTTGGACGTCGTTTGGTCGACTTTTTGATCGAATTTGGATTTCGAAAGTTTTGGAATTCTTAGGCTTGAATCCGACGGTGATTTGATGTTTTGATGTTATTTTGAGCATTTTGAAGGTTGGAACAAGTTTTAATTATGTTATGGGGTGTGTTGGCATGTTTGGTCGGGGTCCCATGAGTCTCGGATAAGTTTTGGAAGAGTTTTTGGAAGATTTTGCCGTTTTGAGCATAAGCATGTAACAATCCAAAGATCCATTTTTAGTTCTAGAGATCAAAATTTTATTTCGAGACTTTCAGAATTTTGATAATGAATTATAGGACTGATTTGGAAAGTTTGGTCTAATTTCATCAAGTCGCGATTGGGTTTTTGACACGAAACATGAGTTAATTGTTTAACGAGCGAAACGGGTATTGAACTGAGCAAATGAGCTCTGAATTGACTTTCGACTAAAAGTCTATGTTCGTATTATTATTTTTGACTTATAGGAACAAGAATCATCGAATTCCGAGTTCGTATGATGGAGTTAGAGCCTTTTTAGTGAAAAGAAAAGCTGCTGCAATTTTCTGGGCAGTTTCTGCATTTTTCGCACGTGTGAACAGTGAACGCACATGCGTGAACAGTACCGTGTATAGTACCCCGTGAATAGTACCATGAACAGTACCCCGTGAACAGTACCGTGTACACTACCCCATGAACAGTACCCTGTGAATAGTCGTGAACAGTGTGAACAGTACCGGACAGAATGTTAAGTTCTGGAAAATGGGACGAATCCCATTTTCCATTTTTACCAAATTGGAGCTCGGGGAGAGGTCGAGGGCCTAGTTGTGAGGATTATATATCTATGGATCGGGCTACACGCCGCAGCAATGCATATATATATATATATATATATATATATATATATATATATATATATATATATATATATATATATATATATATATATATATATATGTATATGGATCGGGCTGCACGCCGCAACGGTACTTATATGGATCGGGCTGCGCGCCGCAGCAATATAGCGCTTGGGCTGTAGGAGCCCCTCCGGAGTCTGCACACCCCTAGTGAGCGCAGTCGACTATTTATATGGATCGGGTTGTGTGCCAAAGCGATGCATGGATCGGGCTGCATGCCGCAGCGGTTACTTTGATTTCAGTTATTCTGAGAGATATACGGATCGGGCTGCACGCCGCAGCGGTTACTATATGGTACCAATTGAGCGTGAATGCTGAGTACGAGTATTGATTGGTAAAAGTTGAGTCACGAGTGACAGAGAGGCTATTCCGAGGGGCGATAGATATATACATGCATATGAGTGGTATTTTGCCTGAGAGGCCTGTTTATGGACTTATTGATTTCACTTCTCTTAAAATGAGTTTCTATCGAATATGTTGATTTATTGACTGTTTTCACTCATCTTTATATTGAGCCTCTATCGGAAAGTTGCACAAATGTGTTAAAACAACTTTTATTTAAACTGGGGATTATGAGATGTTCAGAAATTAATCACTGATTTGACATTGGTTATTTCCACTGAGATTTTCAAGTTATGAAGTGTTTGTGATCACTGTTTTGCCCGAGGGGCTGTTTTACGAACTATACTTTGCCCGAGGGGCCGATTATGACATTAATCTCTATTATTATTTTAAATGGTATTGAACCCATACTGAAACTGTTGAAAGGTATTTCAAAGATGATTTTTACTGAAAGCTTGAATTCAAGGGTGATTTGATGTTTTGATGTTGTTTTGAGCGTTCTGAAGGTTGGAACAAGTTTGAATTATGTTTTGGGGTGTGTTTCCATGTTTGGTCGGGGTCCCATGAGTCTCGGATAAGTTTTGGAAGAGTTTTTGGAAGATTTTGCCATTTTGAGCATAAGCATGTAATGATCAAAAGATCCAATTTTAGTTCTAGAGATCAAAATTTGATTTCGAGACTTTTTGAATTTTGATAATGAATTATAGGACTGATCTGGAAAGTTTGGTCTTATTTCATCAAGTCGCGATTGGGTTTTTGACACGAAACATGAGTTAATTGTTTAACAAGCGAAATGGGTATTGAACTGAGCAAATGAGCTCCGAATTGAGTTTCGACTAAAGGGCTATGTTCGTATTATTATTTTTGACTCATAGGAACAAGAATCATCGAATTCCGAGTTCGTATGATGGAGTTAGAGCCTTTTTAGTGAAAAGAAAAGCTACTGCAATTTTCTGGGCAGTTTCTGCATTTTTCGCACGTGTGAACAGTGACCAACCCTGCGTGAACAGTACCGTGTATTGAACTGAGTAAATGAGCTCTGAATTGAGTTTCGACTAAAGGGCTATGTTCGTATTATTATTTTTGAGTCATAGGAACAAGAATCATCGAATTCCGAGTTCGTATGATGGAGTTAGAGACTTTTTAGTGAAAAGAAAAGCTGCTGCAATTTTCTGGGAAGTTTCTGCATTTTTCGCACGTGTGAACAGTGACCGCACCTGCGTGAACAATACCGTGTATAGTACCCCGTGAATAGTACCCCGTGAACAGTACCGTGTACAGTACCCCGTGAATAGTCGTGAACAGTGTGAACAGTACCAGACAGAATGTTAAGTTCTGGAAAATGGGACGAATCCCATTTTTCATTTTTACCAAATTGGAGCTCGGGGAGAGGCAATTTTCGGGAGATTTTCAGAGAAAACAACGGGGTAAGTGTTCTTAACTTAATTTTGGTTAGATTACCCAAATCTATTACTAGTTTTGGCATTTAATTGGTGATTTTAGTTGGGAAAATCTTAAAAACCCTCTTGGTTTAATTTGAAGATTTGAGGGTCGAGTTGATGTCAGATTTAGTAAAATTGGTATGGTTGGACTCGTGGTTGGATGAGGTTTCATATTCCGTAAATTTTGTCGGGTTCCGAGATGTGGGCCCCACGGGCGAATTTTGAGTGCAATTTCGGATTTTAATGGAAAATGTAGAATTTCATATGGAATTAATTCCTATAATTTTTATTTACTGAATCAAATTATTGTGGATAGATTCGAGGCATTCGGATGTCGATTTGAGAGACAAAGGCATCGCGAGCTAGAGGATTAGCCGGTTCGATGTAAGTAATGATTGTAAATATTGTCCTAAGGGTTTGAAACCCCGGATTATACGTCGTTGTGTTACTTTGAGGTGACTTGCACGCTGGATGACGAGCGTGGGGTAGAGCACCGCTGGGGATTGAGACCTAGTCCATCCCGAACGAATATTTTAATGCGTATTTGATAGTTAATTGTTTGACATTATTATATTTTTGGGATGTATGCCATGTTTGGGGCCTTGTGCCGACTTGTTGAGACCCTTAGGGACATTTTGACTATCTTTCCTCACTCTATTTGTTTGAAAGCATATCTCAGTCATGTTTTACCTATTTATTGCTCAATTCTGGCTTTATCACTATATTCTTAACATGTGGAAATTGTTTTGGGCTAAGTTCCCTGTTTTACTTAGATAGACCGAGGGTCTGATTGTGATATTGATGACTGAGATAGACTGAGAGTCTGATGGTGAGGTTAATGACTGAGAGAGGTCGAGGGCCTAGTTGTGAGGATTATAAATCTATGGATCGGGCTGCACGCCGTAGCAATGTGTATATATATGTATATGGATCGGGTTGCACGCCGCAGCGGTACTTATATGGATCGGGCTGCACGCCGCAGCAATATAGCGCTTGGGCTGTAGGAGCCCCTCCGGAGTCTGCACACCCCCAGTGAGCGCAGTCGACTATTTATATGGATCGGGTTGTGCGCCACAACGATGCATGGATCGGGCTGCACGCCGCAGCGGTAACTTTGATTTCAGTTATTCTGAGAGATATACGGATCGAGCTGCACGCCGCAGAAGTTACTATATGGTACCAATTGAGCGTGAATACTGAGTACGAGTACTGATTGGTAAGAGTTGAGTCACGAGTGACAGACAGGCTATCCCGAGGGGCGATAGATATATACATGCATATGAGTGGTGTTTTGCTTGAGAGGCCTGTTTATGGAATTATTGATTTCACTTCTCTTAAAATGAGTTTCTATCGAATATGTTAATTTATTGATTGTTTTCACTCATCTTTATATTGAGCCTCTGTCGGAAAGTTGCACAAATGTTTTAAAACAACTTTTATTTAAACTGGGGTTTATGAGATGTTCAGAAATTAATCACTGATTTGACATTGGTTATTTCCACCGAGATTTTCAAGTTATGAAGTGTTTGTGATCATTGTTTTGCCCGAGGGGCTGTTTTACGAACTATACTTTGTCCGAGGGGCCGATTATGACTTTAATCTCTATTATTATTTTAAATGGTATTGAACCCCTACTGAAACTGTTGGAAGGTATTTCAAAAATGATTTTTACTAAAAGCTGGATTTTAAAAGGGAAGATTGACTCGTATTATGATTTGAAAGCATGTTGTGTTTATTGAACCCAACATAAATGTGGATTAATTGTTTCTACTGATCAGCCTTTATTTACTCTTATTACTTACTAGGTTGGAGTACTCACATTACTCCCTGCACCTCGTGTGCAGATTCAGGTATATCGGAACCCGGTAGCGGGTGTTGATAGCTCAGCCATGGAGTCATCAGAGTTAGCAAGGTGGCTGCATGACGTTCGCAGCACCGCTTCCTTCCCCTCATTGTTGTTACTATATTTTGTACATTTTTAGACTTTTGTTGTATTCAGACCTTGATAGTTGCTCATGACTAGTGACACCCCGATGTCGGGCTGGTACTTTATTCCGCACTATTATTCCAGGATTTTATTACGAAACATTGTTTGATTTAAAGACATAAAAATGACTGTTAATGCTTAAAGGGTTAAGGTGAGTGTTGTGTCGGCTGGCCTTGTCTTCACGAGAGGCGCCATCACGACCGGGCCGGTTTGGGTCGTGACAAGCAGTCTACTTTGTTTTAAGTCTAATTTCCTCCCTTCTACCCATCAAATCATCTTAGGGGTCATTTGGTTCACATACTGGCTATGGAGGACTATCCCGAAAGTACAAGGGGGGGTGAATTGTCGATTTTTCTTTTTGTATCCTAAGTAGTTGACTAGTTTACCAATTAGTCGACTAAAAAATAAAGATAGAATATAACTGAAAGCAAAAGTAAAGTGCAGGAATTAAAGATACCCAGGATTTTATACTTGTTGAGATTCAATGTGAATCCTACTCCAGTCTCCTTGGTTTACAAGGATGTTCTCTCTTCAAAGCTCCTTGAATAATATCGTAGAATTGTTTTGATGTTATCTCTGAACACCAACTCATTTTTGAATCTAAGTACGCTCGTGATATTTTCAATACAATGCCTCACCAATATTTTTCTCTCTTTCTTCTCTCTTTTGATTACACAGTAAACTTTGCTAAGATGATAATGCTTGTTTAGAGTACAACAAAGAGTATGAATTTGGTATGATCAAAGTATATGTCTTCAAGGGTGGTATATATATCTATCTATCTATATATATATATATATATATATATATATATATATATATATATATATATATATATATATATATATATATACACACACACTTTGTGAGGTCTTCTTGTCTTGTGAATCTTGAGATATTGCAAAGCCAAGGAAGTTGATATGTGAAAGAAATCGTAGAGTAATTCTTTCAAAGAATAAGATGTTATTTCTGTTGATTTGCATTGACTTGTGGTCTTGATTGAACTTTTCCTTTGCTGAGCAGATATTCTCGTTATTTGAAAAATCAAATCAGATCCCTTGATTCCGGCTATTAATTGTTGCCCTTTGATAAAGGAATCTTTAGTGTATAGTGTAACATTCCTCAAATCTATAAAAGTTTCAAGACACGCTAAATAAAGAATTAGTGTTTTTAATCTTGCCTAGAGTGCAAAAAAAATTACTTAAATAATCGGATATGCAATTAGGGAAATATTAATAATTTTAATATATTAATTATTAAAAATGGGTATCATTATTTATTAGTTAAGTGAAAACAAAACAAAACAAAACAAAAAAACAATAAAACAAAAATAAGTGGGGAGGGGGGACAAGCCTAAAAGCCCATAAAGGGCTGTTGGAACCAAAAAGGATTGAAAATCCTTATACGAAAATAGAAAAGCATTCTGCATGAACAGAGAACCACGAAACAAAGGCGGCTTACCCATGCAGGCAACGGAAAGTTCTAGGTTTCTTTACAAATCACTAATTCTTGAACTCAGGTATATAAAATTTCATATTCTCAATTATCCTACAGTATAAGAGTTGGATAGTTAATTCCCTTCTTTCTCTGTATCAATAGTAAATTCCATGTTTAAGTGTGAAACTTTAAAAGTAATTAAAATGTACTAGTTATTGTAGAATCAATTGTTTGACAGGTATAAATTGGACTGGGGACTACGTATTGACTCGAAGAGTTTTGAGGTGAGTTGATATGACCCTTTACTAAAGTGGTTTAACTCACAAAAGCATGCATACAAGGTGTTTGATGAATTGCTTAAAAGAGTTAATATGTACTTAATTGAAGCGAGTGAGTACTTATTAACTTAGAATTATTCTAGCTAAAGTTTAGATGATTTATTAAGATATATGTGCATAAATTTTCAGATTTTTGTGTTATTCTTATATGCCATTTTTATGTTGAAAATTCATGAAGATGCAAAAATTCTTAGAAATACTTCTGAATGTTTATTTCATTCTTATGACATGCTTTACATTTAAGGATACCAGTATGAGTATGTATAGGATGTTCCAGAAAAGATTTAGACTTGAAAAATCACATGAAGAAGTTTTAGAAAGAAAAGATTTTTGGAAGTATCCTCTATTCTGAGAAGGGGTCATCGTCCAGGTCGAGGGTCCTGACCAAGGCGTTGACTTCCTAAAACTACTTGTGCCAAAGCCGGGAGCACACGAGCCGAGGTTCTCGTTGCTGAGAATTTGACTTAGTCAGGCTAAGGTATGATACATGAGCGCTGAGAACCATGAGGCGAGTGGCACCTCGTGGATAGGGCATATTCGATCAGGTTGGGATCGAACTCATGTCGATCACATGGTGACTAAGACAGAAATAGGTCAGGATAGTTGGAACTCCCCAAGTATAAAGTGAAGTATTTTTCTTATAAGAAAGAAAAAGAAAAGAATTTCTTTTAGAATATTCATCAACTGATATTATGCAATTATTTTAGAATTGCTCTTAGAAGCTTTATGTTTTCCATGCATTAAGAATATCTGCTCATAATGTATATTTTATTAAAGTTTCATCCCCTGTTATTGAGACTCACTGAGTAGAATGAATGGTACTGACATTCTTTTTTGGGAACCTACTTTGTTTTGCGGTACAACGTAGGAACCGGTTTTGCAGGCGAGCAGGCTACTGGTTAGGTCTTCCTTCTCTTCCAGTGCTATTTGTAACCTCTTCTTTTGTTCGTGGAGTATTCCTTTGAGTCATCTTTATTTAGCTATTTCTTTATTTACTTGGAGAAATTTCCAGGCAATCTCATATCCTGAGAAGTGGTTCAGTTTATCAGTAGAGGCTTCATAAACACAGTCGATGAGTTAAGATTCAGATGTTTTTGATAATAAATCAGTAGTATTTCAATGGTTACTACAAATAGAGTTTTAGAGTTGGTTTATTCTAGATATTTAAATTAATTTAAAGTATTTGGTTAAAGTATTGCCTTGTTGCATATAAAGTTTGAAGTTATAATAGATTTGATAAGCGCACTGCCCAAAATTGCAACGTAATTTCAGTAGGGGATCAACTCGTCCTTCTAGTTCCTCAGCTACTAGAAATGCACCACCTCAGGCTTGTGGTTCTCATAATCAGACTGAGCATGGGGCAAGCAGAGGTGCAGATCGTGTTACTCAGGAAAGGGGACAACCCCATTTGTTTGTTACACTTGATCGTTAGAGTGCAGAGGCATCTGCAGAAGTTATTATAGGTATACTTCTAGTCTGCTCACATAATGTTTATGCCATAATTGATCCAGGTTCAATATTTTCGTATGTGGCTCCATACTTTGCATTTAACCTTGGGCTAGAACCTAAACAACTTAGTGAGTTATTCCTAGTATCTACTCTAGTTGGTGAGTCAGTGGAAGCCACAAGAGTCTATAGAGGTTGTATAGTTTCAGTCCAAGGTCGTAACACCGAAGCCGATCTCATAGAGTTCGAAATGGTGGATTTCGATTTGATCATGGGTATGGATTGGTTGTCTTCCTGCTATGCCATGTTAGATTGTTGTGCCAAGATAGTCAGGTTTCAATTTCCAAATAAAGAAGTCTTAGAGTGGAAGGGTAGTTCAGCATCGCTTGCAGGTAAGTTTATTTCTTACCTTAAGGCACAATGAATAATCGGTAAGGGGTGTCTCGCCTATTTGGCTCACATTATTAGCCCCGAATCAGAACCACCAGCTCTTCAGTCTGTGCTAGTTGTTAGAAAATTTCCATAAGTTTTCCCAAATGACCTTCCTAGAATTTCTCTTGAAAGAATCATAGACTTTGGCATCGATCTCATGCCAGGCACTCAGCCCATATCTATACCTCTTTATAGGATGGCTCCAGCAGAACTTAATAAGTTGAGAGAACAGTTGAAAGACCTTCTTGACAAGGGCTTCATCAGGCCAAGTATTTTACCATGGGGTGCTCCGGTCCTGTTTGTCAAGAAGAAATATGGTTCTCACTGAATGTGTGTCGTCGACTATCGGCAATTGAATAAAGTTACCATTAAGAACATGTACCCACTGCCAAGAATTAATGATTTATTTGATCAACTTTAAGGTGCAAAGTACTTTTCAAAGATAGACTTGAGGTCGAGGTACCATCAATTGAGAATCAGAGAAGAGTATATATCTAAAACAGCCTTTAGAACTCGCTACGGGCACTATAAATTTCTAGTAATGTCCTTCAGGTTGACAAATGCTCCAACTGCATTCATGGACCTCATGAATAAAGTTTTCAAGCCATTCCTTGATACCTTTATTATCGTGTTTATAGAGGATATTTTGGTATACTCTAAGAGCAAGGATGAGCATGTAGAACACCTCAGGATAGCCTTGCAAACCTTGAAGAAGAATGAGCTTTATGCCGAATTTCCAAAATGTGAGTTCCGGTTGCATTCAGTGGCATTCTTAGGCCATGTGGTATCTTGTGAAGGCATAAAAGCAGACCCCTAGAAGACTGAAGCAGTCAAGGACTAGCCAAGGCCGATAACACCAACTGAAATTAGGAGTTTCTTGGGGTTAGCTAGCTACTATAGAAGGTTTGTAGAGGGATTCTCCTCACTTGCAACTCCATTAACTAAGTTAACCTAGAAAGCAGTTAAGTTCCAGTGGTCAGACGCTTGTGAGCAGAGTTTTCAAGAGTTAAAGAAGAGGTTGACCACTGCACCTGTGTTAACCTTGCCAACAGGTTTGGGTGGGTTCACAGTATAATGTGATGCCTCCAAAGTTGGTCTTGGTTGTGTTCTTATGCAAAATGGAAAAGTTATTGCTTATGCTACCAGGTAGTTAAAGAATCATGAAAAGAACTACCCCACACATGACTTGGAGCTTGTAGCAGTAGTGTTTGCATTAATGATACGGTGATACTACCTTTATGGAGAGCATTCTAAAGTATTTACAGATCACAAAAGCCTCCAGTACATTTTCAAGTAGAAAGAATTAAATTTGAGACAGAGAAGGTGGCTAGAGCTATTGAAGGATTATGACATCAATATTCTTTATCACTCGGGAAAAGCTATTATGGTAGAAGATGCATTTAGTAGGAAGTCAATGGGTGTCTTAGCCCATCTTGCAGTACAAAGGCGAACTTTGGGTCGAGAAATTCAAAAACTGGCAAATGATGGAATTAGATTAGATGATACCGAAGAAGGAGGTATAATGTGATGACCCGAAAGGTCATCACTTATTTTAGAAACAAATCCTATGTTCTGAGGCCTTAAAACCTCCTTTTTACCTCACCTTGATTTGCGTGCATGGTCCGGACCTATATCCAGAAAGCCTTTTATGTGAAAATATGAGAAATAAAAAATTTTAGAGTTAAAATCTTATTATGGTTGACTTTGGTCAATATTTTGAGTAAACAGACCCCGATCTATGTTCCGACGAT
This sequence comes from Nicotiana sylvestris, assembly GCF_000393655.2. Classification (NCBI taxonomy): domain Eukaryota; kingdom Viridiplantae; phylum Streptophyta; class Magnoliopsida; order Solanales; family Solanaceae; genus Nicotiana; species Nicotiana sylvestris. The sequence continues at coordinate 90,627,032 of NC_091057.1, read as the reverse complement.
CCCGGGAGGTCCGCAGTAAAATATGGGACTTGGGCGCATGCCCGGAAATGAATTCCGAGGTCCCAAGCCTTACAAATCAATTTTTGAAAGAAATTATTTTGTTGAATTATTTATGAAATAAAGAAGAGAATTAATGTTTGAAACCATTTGTATCGGGCCTGTATTTTATTTTCAGAGCTCGGTACAAACTTGTTATAGTATTTAAATGATAACTGTGAAATTTGGTGAAAATGGAGTTTATTTGACGTGATTTGGACCTCCGGTCGAAGAGTTATGAATTTTAAAGTGTTCTTGATTAAAATGATGTGTTTTGAGGTTTAATTTATAGTTTTACATGTTATTTTCATGATTTGGTTGCACGAACAAGTCCGTATGATGTTTTTAGGTTGGTGTGCATGTTTGGTTTGGAGCCCCGAGGGTTCGGGTAAGTTTTGGATAGGCCACGGAGTGGAATTTAACTTAGGATGTTGCAGGTTTTTAGCTGGTATGTTGCAGGTCTGAAGGCTTCGCAAATGCGAAGCCTGGCTCGCAAATGCGAGAAAATCGCCGCAAATGCGAAAAGACCTGATTTGCCTTAGGGTCGCAAATGCAACGTAGTCATCGCAAAAGCGATGTCGCAAATGCGAAAGGCCAATCGCATTTGCCAAATGGCCTGGAATTCTCCAGTGTCGCAAATATGACAAATTCCATCGCAAAAGCGAGTTCGCAAATGCGAACATCAGTCGCAAATGTGAGATTAGAAGTCTGAGGGGTTTGCAATTGCGAATCCTGGTCGCAATTGCGACACCTGCAACCTGCAAAATCATAACTTAGACGCATTTCAACCATTTTTCAAACCCTTTCAAAACCAGAATACTCTTGGGCGATTTTTCAAAGATAAGTACTCTTCCAAATCGATTGTAAGTCATTTCTAACTTGTTTTTATTAATCTTTAACATCTTTTCTCATAATTTCAACTCAAAATCAAAGGTTTTCATGGGAAAATGGGTGTTTTGGGTAAACCTAGGTTTTTTAATTTTAGGGATTTGGACCTTGATTTTTATCAGCATAGGGTATTCAGGTAGATCCGAAGAAGATAGAAGTAGTCAAGAACTGGCCTAGACCAGCATCAGCTATAGAGATCCAGAGTTTCTTGGGTTTGGCAAGCTATTATCGTCGGTTTGTGGAGGGGTTTTCGTCTATTGTAGCCCCGATGACCAGGTTGACCCAGAAGGGTGCACAGTTCAGGTGGTTAGACGAGTATGAGGCGAGCTTTCAGAAGCTCAAGATAGCTTTGACTACGGCGCCGGTGTTGGTTTTGCCCACATGTTCAGGGCCTTATACAGTTTATTATGATGCATCTCGTATTGGACTTGGTGCGGTGTTGATAAAGGATCGCAAGGTCATTGTATATGCTTCGCGTCAGTTGAAGATTCATGAGAAGAACTATCCAGTTCATGATTTGGAGTTAGCAGCCCTTGTTCATGCGTTGAAGATTTGGAGGCATTATCTATATGGCGTGTCATGTGAGGTGTTCACGGACCACAAGAGTCTGCAGTATTTGTTCAAGCAGAAGGAGATCAATTTGAGGCAGAGAAGGTGGTTGGAGCTATTAAAAAACTATGATGTCACCATCTTATATCATCCGGAAAAGGCCAATGTGGTGGCCGATGCTTTGAGTAGGAAGTCAGCCAGTATGGGCAGTCTTGCTTATATTCCGGTCGGTGAGAGACCGCTTGCTTTGGATGTTCAGGCATTGGCCAATCAGTTTGTGAGGTTGTATGTTTCTGAGCCCAGCCGTGTGCTAGCTTTCACAGTCGCTCGTTCTTTATTATTGGAGCGTATTCGAGATCGGCAATATGATGATCCTCATTTGTGTGTCCTTAGGGACATGGTGCAACGCGGAGTTGCCAAGCAGGTTACCTTAGGAGATGATGGAGTGTTGGGGCTGCAGGGTCGAGTTTGTGTGCCTAATGTGGATGGGCTCCGGGATTTGATTTTAGAGGAGGCCCATAGTTCTCGGTACGCTATTCATCCGGGCGCCGCTAAGATGTATCAGGATTTGCAACAGCATTATTGGTGGAGGAGAATGAAGAAGGACATTATTGCATACGTAGCTCGGTGTTTGAATTGTCAGCAGGTTAAGTACGAGCATCAAAAGCCTGGTGGTTTGTTCTAAAAGATTGAGATTCATGAGTGGAAGTGGGAGCATATCACTATGGACTTCGTTGTTGGACTCCCACGGACTCAAGGGAAGTTCGATGCAATGTGGGTTATTATTGATAGGCTGACCAAGTCAGCACATTTCATTCCTATAGCAGTCTCATATTCTTCTGAGAGGATAGATGAGATCTATATCTGGGAGATTGTTCGTCTTCATGGTGTGCTCGTGTCTATCATTTTGGATTGAGGTACGCAGTTTACCTCACATTTCTGGAGAGCAGTTCAGCGGGAGTTGGGCACACGAGTTGATTTGAGCACAGCGTTTCATCCTCAGACGGACGGGCAGTCCGAGCGGACTACTCAGATTTTGGAGGATATGCTCTGAGCTTGTGTCATTGACTTTGGAGGCTTGTGGGATCAATTCTTGCCTTTAGCGGAGTTTGCCTACAACAACAGCTACCAGTCGAGCATCCATATGCCTCCTTACGAGGATTTATATGGTAGGCGGTTTCGATCGTCGGTTAGATGGTTTGAGTCAGGGGAGACTCGATTGTTGGGTACGGATCTAG